>NC_134895.1:23568812-23581312 GCF_041734735.1 Babylonia areolata
TGTTGAAGATAATGTGAAACCAACGTGAATAAAGTGGTCGCTGACTCGGGACATAATAATAATAATAATAATACATAGTTTTTCTATGGCGCTATATTTTTCTATGGCGCGATATCTAGCACCAATGCAATCAGACTAAATTTTCTTCTTCTTCTTCTTCTTCTTCATCTTCTTCTTCTTCTTAGTATGCACACGAGTTTACCATTCGCAGACCCTTGCTTTGACACAAAACCAACTGAGCTAGAGGAATCCGGTGAATAGTTCTTCAGTGCAGCGCCCCAATGACTTCATCAGTTCATAAAGTCAGTTGTGGAGAAGATACAGGTTCACCTCTCAAACGTTTCAGGCTCACAAATTTCAAGCACATGCGTTTTTCATCTGTTTATGTTTGCACAGGTTTTTGTGAATAATGAACACACAATTTTGCAATTAAACTGGATCCATAATTCGGGTATACATACTGTGCTTTGTTCATTGTTTCCGCACATTTTGCTTGATATGTGTAAGAAAAAAAATGCAAGCCCCGTATTAAGTATTCTAAATATTAGTTGTACAACGCACTATACTATTCAATATGTGCATCATCTCGAGAAAATAAAGACATCATTTTTTTAAATTGGTGGTGTTCTGTTAACAAATAATCGTGTTCTGGGGTACGGAGTTCCTTTCTTGGACACGTGTCTGTAGGAAAGAGTGCGAAAGTATAATTGCGAATTCTAAAATGAAATGTTGGTTTTGTAAATTCTAAATTCTAAAATGTTGGTTATTTGATGCCAGCATATATATATATATATATATATATATATATATATATATGTGTGTGTGTGTGTGTGTGTGTGTGTGTGTGTGTGTGTGTGTGTGTGAATGGCGATTCGCTTTGGAGTTCAGGATTCAACGAAGTCGTTGCTATTCACACATAGTGAGATGTGCCTGCTTCACATGTTCCCTGGCAAACACGGGGGTTCACTGAACAGCCTTTATAAGTGCTATTAGCCACCATTTCTGGCGAGATTTCAAGCGACCTGACTGACAAAATTTGGAATATACCAGGAAAAAACAACACCACAATCAACTCTATCAGTGAAATGGGAAGTACCGATTTTTCAAGGTCACATTGTCGCCTCCGAGAGAACGTCATAAATAAGACATCGCGATAAGCTATCTGATGATTCAGCAAAGCTGAACGGACAAGTCAGTGTTCAAGTGGTGTTTGAACTGAATGAACCGCATGGACATCGTAAACGGAGCGCTCGGGTTCAGTGCTGGACACGATGAGAGGGAAAGATTATAAACCAGTCGCGCTGCTTTCGTTTTTTGTCAAGTCAAGCGGGAGGCACGGGGGTTGGGGAGGGAGGGGGGCAGGGGGGCGGGGGGGGGGGGGGGAGGGGGGAGTGCGCACGCACGCGTTTGTGTGTTGGCGAGCAGGAAGACAAAAAAAAAAGGGGGGGGATGGCGGGGGTTGGGGGTGTGGGAGTGGAGACGGGGATGGCAGGTGATTCATTGGGACTCCATGTAAGTTAAACAGTTTTCAGAAAGAGTGATCTACATTGTCAACATTCATGAGGAAAGAACATTCATTTATGAGAATGAACGTGTGCTCAATCTGTACCAGAGCAATTCGTTTTACGAACCGTATGTTTGTGCATTTGTTAATGCTTCAATGTTTATTCGTGTGTTTCATTTCTATTACCTAATTGCGGCAGCTTTTGTTCCGGGGCATTAAATTTCGAAAAATCACGGTCTTTTTCATTTTTTTTTTTCAGCTGTTTACACACACACACACACACACACACACACATATATATATATATATATATATATATATATATATATATATATATATATAACACTTTCGCAAATTCATAAAACTAAGTACAGAAAAAAATATATCTGTGTTTTGTTTTGTTGTGTGAATTGTTTATTTTAAAGGAAAGTACAGGAAAATAAAGTTCGGCGCCTCAGTTCATTTCCTTGATTTTTATGTAATTTTTTTTTTTTTTTTTTTTTTTAGATAATGCACAACTCGTCTGACGCATAGGATTTAAGTAACGTAACTTTTCAACAAACAGTATATTGAAATGACAGACAGAACCAGTGTGCAAGCTCTGTAGATCAACACGGTAAAGGTTGCGGGCCACCTGTAGTGTTCCCATCAGTTTCAAGTTAACTCTGCAGGTCCTTCAACGATTTTTCCCACACTAACCTGTCGTGATCTTTACAAATTCAAGTGTATCCTCCGGTCCTTCAATTACCTCTGTGTGTGTGTGTGTGTGTGTGTGTGCGTGCGTGCGTGCGTCCTTGTGTGCGTGCGTGCGTCCTTGTGTGTGTGCGTGTGTGTGTGTGTGTTCATCCCTCTACACCCCCGTAGTTTTCTTATCAAATTCAAATTCACTCTCAGGTCCTACACTTAATTTTTTCATGCCTCTCTCTCTCTCTTTCTTTCTCTCTCTCTCCCTCGCACTCAGTCACACACACACACACACACACACACACACACACACACACACACACACACACGCACACATACAGAGAGAGAGAGAGAGGTGAGGAAAAGAAGAGAGTGAGAGAGACGGAGAGAGAGAGAAAGAAAGACAGAGAGAAAAAGAGTTAAATAAATGCAAAATGAATAAACCTTGAAAGAAATCGAAATAATGTTACTTGCCAAGCTCTCTCTACCTCCGCCCCTCTCTATCTCTGTCTTTCCCTATCTCTGGGTGTGAATGTGGATGCGCGCGCGCGCGTGTGTGTGTGTGTGTGTGTGTGTGTGTGTGTGTGCCTGGCATGTTTCCAGTATAACATTAATGCTTTGATGGTAAGTTTGCATCATCTGAATATAAAAGAAAATATTGTTACGCTTTCTACATTTCATTTTCCACAGGGAAAAGCAGGCCCAAAGCGGAAATACGAAAGAGAGATATTACAATTTCAACACTTTTTTTTCCTTTGCACGATTATCCATTTCATTGATACAATATATATATCTCCTTACCTTCCAAAAATCCTCGATTTTCCATTTCATTGATACAATATATATATCTCCTTACCTTCGAAAATCCTAACTGAAGAACGCTGTCATCCAAACTGTCAACGAATTCCAACTCAAGTGAAACAGTTTGACAAAAAAACAACCGACTAACTTTTTCTCCGACACAAATAATTCCTGTTATCCAGAACTGAAGACGACTCACAGTTACACTTGCCGAATCCAACGCCACCGAAACTGGCCGGGTCACTAGAGCACAGACCAGAGGAGAAAGGAGAAAAGAACAATATATATATATCTCCCCGAGAAACAGAGAGAGAGAGAGTGTGTGCGTGCGTGACCTGTTGCTGGCAGACGATCACACTCGCAGCGCCAGCAGGCTTTTTGAAGGAGGCGTAGTGGGAAGTAACTCTAAGAGGGGCGCTTTTCGTGTCGAGTTGCAAAAGTTATTTCCCGTAAAATTTTCCAAATTATGTTGCATATTCTGATTATTTGTCAATCTAGCATGATATCATGGTCAGTGGTATCAAATGCGACAGAAAGATCAAGCAATGTAATATCACATATTTTGCCATTGTCCACGGATATCAAAACATCATTCATGATCTTTACAAGTGCAATGTATGCAGGGTATACAGTATAGAGGGTGTTGGAGTGGGGGTGGGGGTGGGGGGTGGGTAGGGGGATACAACAAAATCGTGCTTTCCTTGTCATGTTTTGTTCATCAAATACGAATACCTTTTTCTTTCCATAAACCCCCACCCCACCCAACTTCTCTAATCCCCTCCCCCTTCCCCTAATTCTCTATCCCCACCCCCACTCCCCATCTGACGGGCGCTATAGCCGAGTGGTTAAAGCGTTGGACTGTCAATCTGAGGGTCCCGGGTTCGAATCACGGTGACGGCGCCTGGTGGGTAAAGGGTGGAGATTTTTACGATCTCCCAGGTCAACACATGTGCAGACCTGCTAGTGCCTGAACCCCCTTCGTGTGTATATGCAAGCAGAAGATCAAATGCGCACGTTAAAGATCCTGTAATCCATGTCAGCATTCGGTGGGTTATGGAAACAAGAACATACCCAGTATGCACACCCCCGAAAGCGGAGTATGGTTGCCTACATGGCGGGGTAAATACGGTCATACACGTAAAAGCCCACTCGTGTGCATACGAGTGAACGTGGGAGTTGCAGCCCACGAACGATCCCCATCTCCGGCATCCCCTTCCCCCTCTTCCTCTCCTCCCTCAAGCCCCCCCTCCCCACTGCTCCCCCCCCCCTCACTTCTCACCCCCCCCCGCCCCCCGCCCCCCCGTTCTGTCATCAAAACAGGTCTTTCTCGTCGCACTTATACTATAGTTATGATAAATGGGAGCACAGTATGGAATCAGAGTGACTGTTAACTTGTTTATATATATATATATATATATATATAATATATATATAATATATATATATATATATATATATATATATATATAAACAAACAAAAAAAGAAGCCAAACCAGACGAGTCAGCAGAAATGAAATGGTAACCGCTGAGGAATCTGGGACGACTGACATTTTGTTTTCCAGTTTCATCAACATTCCATCACACAATAGGTTAACAGTTAACTGATGGAAGTCTGCAGAGAGCCGAAGAAGGACTGGGGGGGTGGGGGGGGGGGAGACGGGGAGAGGGGGGAGGGGAGGGGAGGGGGTTGAGAGGGGAGGATGGGTGAGGGACGCGGGGGTTTGGAATCGGAGGAGGGTTAAATGGGGGAGAGAGACCGGGAAAGAGAGAACAAGACATGCACATGTACATTCGCAGAACTACGCACGACGCACACTGAACGACTGTTAAGTCAGACCGCACGCTGACACACACGTTGACTGAGGCAGGCATTCACGCACGGCACTACGGACGGGCTCACTGACAGCTCAACAAGAGCTACAAAACTCGCTGACAGCTCAATGACGGAGTGGCTGTTCACTGACAGGTCACTGATAGCTCAATGACTCATTGACAGCGCACTGACAGCTCATTGACAGCTCATTGACTCAACTGACAACTCAGCGACGCACTGTCTAACAGCTCTCAGACTGACAGCTCACAGAGACACTGACAGGTCATTGACTCACTGACAGCTCACTGACAGTTCAGTAACTGACTGACAGCTCACACAGACTAAGTTACAGCTGAATGACTCACTGACAGCTCAATGACTCACTGACAGATCGCTTGCAGTTCATCGACTCACTAACAGCTCGCTGACAGCTCAATAACTCACTAACAGCTCACTGACAGCTAAGTGACTCATTGACAGCTCAGTGACTCATTAACAGCTCACTGACAGCTCAGTGACTCACTAACAGCTCACTGACAGCTCAGTGACTCACTAACAGCTCACTGACAGCTTAATGACTCGCGAGCAGCTCACTGACAAGTCATTGACAGCTTACAGTACTGACTCACAGATTAATTACTCACTGAAAGCTCACTTGCAGCTCAGCGACTCACTAACAGTTCACTGACAGCTCATGGACAGCTCACTGACTCATTGACAGCTCAACGAACGGCTCACTAACAGCTCGCTTGCAACTCAGTGAGTCACTGATAGCTCTCTGACCAGTCGTTTCACAGAAGCAGTGTGGCAGGTACACTATCTATCTATCTATCTATCTATCTATATGCATACAGTATATATGCATACAGTACATGTATATATATATATATATATATATATATATATATATATATAGATACCACAAAACCTGTAGGTATTGGACGCAGGACCAGGGAGCATTCTAGTGCTGACGGACGTCTCGAGTCGCGGCAAGATGTTTTGTGATGTTCTTGAACTTTTCACCGTCTGCCCAAAGCTCGTCGTTTGGACAGACACTGGCTCACGTTACAATGGGTGTAATCCTCGTTTGTCGTCAGTCTGTATCGGATTTTGGGACTTGACAGATGGATAGGTAGACACACAGGCAGATAGACAGGTAGGCAGGCACGCGTGCACGCACGCGCGCACACACACACACACACACACAACACCCACACATATACACACGCACGCAGACAGGAATAGTCCCACTATGGAACTGGACATGTAAATAGACTGACAAAGAAACAGACAGGCGCGAACGCACGCGTGTTTACACACACACACACACACACACGCACACACACACACACACACACACACACACACACACGCGCGCGCGCGCGCGCGCGCGCGCCCACTGGAAGAAAGAGTGGGGGAGGGACAGGCACAGAGAAAGACAGACAGATAGATAGGAAGACACAGATAGACAGACAGACAGGGTCAGAGACTGAGATTGAGACAGAGAAAGAGAAAGAGAGAAAGAGTGAGGGGGGAGGAGGGAAGGAATGGGTGGCGGGTTAGAGGGAGGGGGGGGGAGGGGTAGAAACAAGAAACACAGAAAGAGCCCCCCCCCCCCACACACACACACACAGAGCGTAAAAGACGCTGTCCATCACAGGAGACTTCAGAGAAGAAAGGAGCCCCCCCTTTAATGCCGCATTCAAAAGACGCCTAAAGACCCGGTGTTACGCTTGTCTAGAGGAAAGCTCTGTGGCGTTTGTTGTGGCTAAATCCCGGTAAAAAGACAACACGGATCACCTTGTAACCACCACCACCCCGTCCCCCAACAACTACCACCACCACTACCACCATCATGCTAATTAATTACCTTCCTCCCCCCCCCACCCTGCTTACTCATCCATCCTAAACCTCTCCTCTCCAACCCCCCTGTTTCCATCCTTCCTTCTTCCCTCTTGCTCAAAACAGTGCGGCCTTATCCTGGGGTTGGTCAGTCTGGATGAAGGAGGAGGAGGAGGAGGAGGTTAGGGAGGGGTGAATTTTACGCAGGAGTTCCTTGATGATTTGTTCAGCCTGAGCTAAAAAAAAAAAGTAAGAAAAAAAAGAAAGAGAGAGAAAAAAAATCATAATAAGACTTATGTGCTCTTGTTACCTCTGGTGGTCAACAAGTGGGTGGGTGGGTTCGGGGATTTGGGTGGAAGACAGAGTGTGTGTGAGAAGGGGGTGGGTGGGGGGACGGACGGAAAGGATACAGACAGAGAGACAGACAGAGAGACAAACAGACAGACAGACAGACAGACAGACACACACACACACACACACACACACACACACACACACACACACACACACACACAGAGTTGTATAAAGAAAGAAAAAGTAAGACACAGACAAACCTCTGTGTGTTTGTGTGTGTGTGTGTGTGTGTGTGTGTGTGTGTGTGTGTGTGTGTGTGTGTGTGTGCGTGCCTCCCTCTCTCTCTCTCTCTCTCTGTGTGTGTGTGTGTGTGATGTTTCCAGGGGGGTATGTGAGATAGACTACTTGCCTTGCCCTGACACCTGAACAATGTCCTCCAAGACATGGCTACAGACACACCTTTATCCAGCTCCTATCTTTCTCCCTCTTTCTCATGGGGGACGTGGAGATTAGACGACACTCGTAGATCTGCCACCGGGCCCGTGCTTTTTGGCTGGCAGGTGATGGAGTGTGCTATCCCAATTCGCCAGTTCCCAATTTGCCTATTTCCGATTCGCCTGTCACTGAATTGGCGATTCCCATTCGCCCATTCAAGTTTCGTTCATATATTCGAAAAGACATCAGCTGCACACAGTTTTCAGATTCTCTGAAAGTTCATTTTTGCGTCTGTGTGCACACCTGTTTACTTTGTTCTGCTGGCGGTATGTGTACTATGGTCTGATGTATACAAACGTATTTTACTGTAATACTCATCCCTGTACACACACACACACACACACACACACACACACACACACACACACACACACACACACACACACACACACCACACACACACTCTCTCTCTCTGTATTGTATATCGCTAATAAGGATAGACTTTGTCAGGTATGGGAACAGACAAGTGTTACCGTGTTTTTGGTCCCAGAAGGGCATACCTATGAAATCCATATTGAGTTCCGATCCCTGCCTGTCTCCACTCCCCTCTTGTGTATTGTGGCCCTAAGCCCAATGTGCATAAACCAGTTCTGAGTTCTCTCCTTGTGTGTGTGTGTGTGTGTGGGTGTGTGTGTGGGGGGGGGGGGGAGAGGGGGGTGTGTGGAGGGGGGGGAGCAGGGGGGTTGAGAGTGGTGGGGGGGGGGGGGGGGGGGTGCGCGAGTGCTCGCGCGTGCGTGTGTGTGCTTTTAGTGTGTGCGTGTGTTGCACAGTATTGCACTGTATTGTGTGTGTGTGTGATGTTAATATTTGTCAATGTATGTTTTGCTTTCAAAGTAGATTGTTTTGCAGACTTTCGCCCGATATGTTGACATGGATTGTTACATTGCGCTAAGTAGGCGGCCCACATGTGGAGTGATGGCCTAGAAGTTACGCGTCCGCTTAGGAAGCGAGAGAATCTGTGCGCGCTGGTTCGAATCATGGTTCAGCCGCCGATATTTTCTTCTCCTCCACTAGGCCTTTGAGTGGTGGTCTGGACGCTAATTATTAGGATGAGACGATAAACCGAGGTTCCGAGTGCAGCATGCACTTAGCGCACGTAAAAGAACCCGCGGCAACAAAAGGGTTGTTCCTGGCAAAATTCTGTAGAAAAATCCACTTCGATAGGAAAAACAAAGTAAACTGCACGCAGGAAAAAAAAAAGAAGAAGAAGAAGAAAAAGGGGGGTGGCGCTGTAGTATAGCGACGCGCTCTCCCTGGGGAGAGCAGCCCGAATTCCACACAGAGAAATCTGTTGTGATAAAAAGAAATACAAATACAAATACATGGTACACACGGGACCTCATATTATTGTCACACCCCAAGGACTAGCACCCAAACCACCTATCAAGGTCTATAGTGGAGGGAGGACTAACGACCCCGGCCACTGCGGGACTCAAACCCGTGAACAGTCGCCACCTAGTCAGGTCCTCCACCGCTTTGCCAAGTGTTCTGTCTGTTTGCAGCGAGTGTGCAGTGTTTCTGGTTTGTTTCCATTATCACGTCTGTCATCACGTCATTTGCAGTGAAGCGATTCGAGCTCACATTGTCAACAAGAGTAAGCACCCAGCAACCTTTCATTACTTATAATATGCACCTTGTTATTTTCAGGGGCAAACAATTGCCCTTTGCAGATACCAAGTGATGATTCATCCTCTGTTCCATTCAAGTCAAGACATATGTGTGCAGTGTGGTCACATTCCAGCAGAACGCACACCTGTTAAATCACACAAGGCAGTCAAGTCTTAAGAACATATCTCTTTTATTTCGCTTACTTTCTCAGTCGCGTCGAAACGAAATGCATTTTATGCTTATGATTATGTCTGTGATTAACTCAAGTTAGTGAGCAGTTTATACCTTTCCAATTTGTTCGTTGACCATGCCTGTATAAACTGATCTTGCTATTTAAATTGGAAAATGATGATTCCATAAAACGGTTGGCTGTTTCAGTTTCAGTTTCTCAATGAGGCGTTTCTGCGTTCGGACAAATCCATATAAATATAAAACACTACATCTGCTAGGCAGATGCCTGACCAGCAGTATAACCCAACGGGCTTAGTCAGGCCTTGAGTGCATGCTTTTGTATTTCTGTACCTATCAGAGTGGATTTCTTCTACAGAAATTTGCCAGAGGACAACACTCTCGTTGCCATGGGGTTCTTTTTCAGTGCGTCAAGCGCGTGCTGCTCACGGGACCCAGGTTTATTGTTTCATGCGAATGACTAGACGCTCAGTTTGATTTTCCTGTCAACTTTGTGAGAAAGGACGAGAGCGGGCTTCGGTGGTTGACTGTGTACTGGTATTCTTCTTCTTCTCCCTCAGCTCTGTGAAGTCACTGAGGCGCTGCATGGAAACACCGGTCGCCAGATTCCTCCAGGTTTGTCAGTTCTGTGTCAAAGCCTGGGGCTCTGCGAATGGTTTTCCTGTCCATTCATATCTTCCCTTCTGTCTCCCTCCCTCAACAGTTCCTTGGAGGAATGTTTTAGCAATGCCACTGTATCTTTTTACGTGGCCATACCAATACAGGTCCGATGTGCTGCCAGCTGGTTTTGACGAACTTGTTCATGATTGATATGGTCAGTATATAGTACCTTGCAATAACAGCTGGTTTTCAAGACTTGGGTTCTTCTTTCCAAATCCGCCGCGACAGTCCATGTCTTGTAGCCACACAGGAAAATGGAATATACCAGTGCACACGCAGTAGTCTGTCTCATACAATTGTTGCTGTCCTTCCATATAGGTTTGCCTGGACAGTGGTGATGCTATCTTTTCTACCCTTGATATGATTTCTGGTTTGGATCCTTCATTGCCGATGATAGATACCAGGTAAGCGAACTGTTAAACAGTTCCTAGCTTCTGTCCATGGAAAGGTACATCAGCAGTGATGGTGGTATTGTGGCCGGCCATTAGCATGGTCCTTTCGGCGCTGATTTCTAAGCGGTATCTTGTCGATGTTTCATCCAGTCTTTTCACAAGCCGGGCGAGTTCTTGCCCACTACCTGCCAAGCCATGGATGTAGTCCCCACAGCAAAGGTTCGCGAAGGTTCTTCCTCAAGCGATGAAAGTGGCAACATGGTTAAGACGCTCATCTGTCAAAACAGAGATTCCGTGAGGGTCTGGGTTCGAATCCCACTCTCGCCCTTTCTCCCAAGTTTGACTGAAAAATCAAACTGAGCGTCTGGTCATTCGGATGAGACGATAGACCGAGGTCACGTGTGCAGCAGGCACTTGGCGCACTGAAAAAGAACCCATGGCAACGACAGTGTTGTCCTCTGGCAAAGTTCTGGCAAAGTTCTGTAGAAATCCACTTTGATTGGAACACAAATATATGTGTGCATGTACTGGAGGGTTGACTTAGCGCGTTGGGGTATGTTGCAGGTTAGGCATCTTCTTAGCAGATGTGGTGTTTTAAGTATGGATTTGTCCGAACACAGTGATGCCTCCTTGAGAAACTGAAACTGAAAGTGAAATCTTCCTCCAATGCTGACTGCGCTGTGATGATGTTAAGTGTACTACTGTGATGCGTTTAACTCTCTCCATACGAACGGCGAAAGAGACGACGTTAACAGCGTTTCATCCCAATTACCATCATCAAAATATTGCAAGCGGAACGCTCTTATACTGAAGAGGTGAATGTTGACAAAGAATACCACAGTTCTGACGACGGAAGCTAAGGGTTGGGTCATTCAGACACCCACTGGACATCCGAGGGGTCTGTGTAGAGGAGAAGAGAGGACTGGCCGTACTGAGTGAGTTAAACTTCGTTGTATGCTTGTGTCGAGAACTTTGTACATTCAATCGCATTCGCATTGTTGTATTGAAACGTTTGCCCCTACCACCGGACTCCCCCCCACTCCCGGCTTTCCGATGGTGCGGCGCGACACAGCTGCTGCCAAGACACTGATTATGAGGAATGGACGGACCTTCTGTCTGACTGCACGAGGGGGGAGTGGTGGTTTTGGGAGGAGAGGGATGACAGTGATATCATTTGCACACACACAAATAAACACACACACACACACACACACACACACACACACACACACACACACACACATGGTGGTGTGTCCATCGAGATCGATGATGACCATCGTTGTCATCCAGCTGGGGGATGGGGGAAGGGTGGTGGTGGGGTGGGGGGGAGGATGCTCATGAATCTATCTGTGAATGCGCAGATGGCTGAATAGTCCAATCTGCGCACGAAATGTTCGCTGACAGTTGGGGCAGACAAAGACAGGCATACCATTGTCAGGGAGCTTGTTTGCCCGTGACTTTCTGGCCTGCCGTCTTCTGAACAGCTGCAGTCAGTCCTGTTGGCCTCGCACAACTTGGCGCCTTTGTGCACAGCAGCGCGCCATTTGTCACGGTCCACTGCAGATTCCTCCCAGGAGTCAGGGTTGATATCAAACGCTTTCAGAGAGACTTTCAGAGTATCTCTGAAGCGCTTCTTCTGACCTCCGTGTGATCTCTTCCCTTGTTGCAGCTCGCCATAGAAGAGCCTTTTGGGCAGCCGATGGTCTGGCATGCGCGCCACGTGTCCAGCCCAGCGAAGCTGGGACTTCATCAGGATGGTGAAGATGCTGGGAAGGGTGGCTTTTGCGAGCACCTCTGTGTCTGGGGTCCTGTCTTGCCACTTGATGTTCAGTAGCTTCCTGAGGCATGTTGTGTAGAAGTGGTTCAGCTTCTTGACATGTCGTTGGTACACTGTCCAAGTTTTGCAGGCGTACAGTAGTGTGGGGAGAACTACTGCTCTGTAGACCTTTAGCTTGGTCTCAAGACTAATGCCTCTTCTGTTCCAGACATTTGCATTGAGTCTACCAAAAGTTGCGCTTGCTCTTGCAATCCTGACGTTCACTTCATCGTCGATTGTCACATTTCGTGACAGTGTGCTGCCAAGGTATGTGAACCGCTCCACCGCACTGAGTCTCTGACCGTTGACTGTGATGTTGGGCTCAACGTAAGGTTTCCCTGGGGCTGGCTGATGGAGAACTTCAGTTTTCCTCGTGCTGATGGTAAGGCCGAAGTTCCTGCT
>NC_134895.1:23586312-23598812 GCF_041734735.1 Babylonia areolata
CTTAACACACGGCGTATGGTACTGTCTGTTTACAGAAACTACCAGTGAAAAACACCTTAACACGCAGAGGGTAATATGAATGTCTGTTTAAAGAAATCGCCAGTAAGAAGCTCAGTCTGATACACGGCGGATGGTACAAATGTCTGTTTACAGAAATCACCAATGAAAAATCCAGCCTCACACTACCGTCATCACTAACCGACCAACCACAGACACAGACACAGTATGGGAAGCGGAGCCTCTAAAGAGCCAGACGAGGACCATGAGACGTATCAACAGATGGTGCTGCAGCAGCAACAACAACAGCAGCTGCAGCTGCAGCAGCAGCAACAGCAGAAGCATCCTCTACAGCAGCAGCAGCAGCAGGCGCTACAGTCAGTACTTGGCCAGCCTCCCATTCCGCAATGTGTGGACAAAGCCGCATTGGCAGGTGCCCCGAACGGTCAACCCATGGTGAGCTGTGATTTTGACATAGGTGGTGGTTCTCTGTGGTGTGCTTATATATTATTGTGGATTGGCATGTGGTTTTTGCGCGCGCGAGTCTGTGTGTGTGTGTGTGTGTGTGTGTGTGTGTGTGTGTGTGTGTGTGTGTGTGTGTGTGTGTGTGTGTGTGTGTGTGTGTGTGTGTGTGTGTGTGTGTGTGTGTGTGTGTGTGTGTGCGCGCGCGTGTGTGTGTGTGTCTGTGTCTGTGTGTCTGTGTGTTTGTGTGTCTGTGTGTGTCTGTGTGTGTGTGTTTGAGTCTCTGTGTGTCTATGTATGAGTAAATGTCATTCTCTGTGTCTGTGTGTGCCTGCGAGTGTGCATGTATCCGTGAATGAACAATAACCATGTCGTTAGGCGACCTGAACACACGACTTACCGTTGTTATCCCGAGTAAGTTAAAAATTGATCACAACAACCATCACCGAACACCGTCACCAGAGTGACTCATCGGCAGAGCATGGTCTCCTTTGATTGGTGGCCTCGTGGCGACTTGACATCGGTAGTCCCCTGTACGCTGTAGCACATCGTTTGTGGATAGAACAAGCAGGAATGCGGGTAGGAAGATCATCGTGAACAAAGAAGGAGATATCAAAAAAAATTACAACTGAAAAATATTAACATACCCACGACAAATCAATATGGTGCTAACACAAGATTTACACAGTTCTAACTTCCAATCCATCAGAGTGGATTTCTTCAACAGAATTTTGCCAGAGGACAAGACTCTCGTTGCCATGGGTTCTTTTTCAGTGCGCCAAGTGCGTGCTGCAAACGGGACCTCGGTTTATCGTCATATCCGAATGACTGGGTGGATGTCCAGTTTCGATTTTCGAGTTAACTTGCCAGAAAGGGCGAGAGCAGGATTCGAACCCATACCCTCACGGACTCTGTATTGGCAGACGAGCGTCTCAACCATTCTGCCACCTTCCTGGCGGGTATATATATGCAAGCACTCAAGGCCTGACTAAGGGCGTTGGGTTCTGCATGCTGCTGGTCAGTCATGTGCCTACCAGATGAGGTGTGGCGTATATGGATTTGTTCGAATGTAGTGTCGCCTCCTTGAGAAACTGAAACTGAAACTAACTTCCTACCACCAAAGCAAGCAGCATGCGTTGCATAAAAGGTTCTTGTAGGCTGGCAATTTAACATGATTAGGGCAACTAAGCCAATTCAGTATGAACATTGGCAACGAAACCAATTTGGTAGGAACATACTTTCATTGTAGTGTTTCGTTTGGAATCAAATAACGTTAGGAAAACACTCCCACAGGGGTTAGAAAAAACGCAGCGAAGACTCCGTAAAGACCTCCCTCAAGCGCTGCGGCTTTGACCAAACACATGGAAAGTTCTAGCCTCCGATCGCTCAGTTAATGGCACAGCCCAGTCCGCTCTGCTGGTGTCGTCCGCCTGTGAGGAGCAGAGGATCGGAAACGCCATTCTGAAATGCCAGCAACTCAAGGAGAATGTATTTAATTAACCCACCTGCACCTAGACAGCTAGCACCAGTCACACCCCTGTCCACAATGCCACGGACACTTCAGGGCCCGGACTGGACTTAACCAGTCATCGACGGAGCCACCCAATGGAAAGCTCATGATTATCTTCGTTTCTGTTTTTCCCCTCAGGGCTCTAAGCGATTTGGGTTACGCCGCTGGTCAGGCATCTGCTGGGCAGATTTGGTGCAGCGTATATGGATTCGTCCGAACGGAGTGATGCCTCCTTGAGCAACCGAACTGAACTTCGCTTACGAAGGAGAAACAATAAGATTTGGGACAACGTAACCAGATTAGCATGACACTTTTTCAATGCAATATTTCGTTTGAAATGAATTCAAACGCAGTTACATTGTTTTGAAACTGTATCCAGTGCACTCATCAATTCAATAGAAACCTGGAGGTCCTTTAGAAATAAATGTGATGACTGTGGTTCCAGACAAACGGCGGAATGGTCGGGAAGGCCGGTGGTGTCCCCACGGGCCCCACTCCCGGAAAGACCAGCAGTGTCCCCAAGGGTCCCCCTCCAGCCCTGCCCCCCAGCAGACTGAAGGAGGAGGTCTTCAGGGTGGAGGACTATCAACACGTGGATGAGCATGTCCTGAAGGTTGGTGCCAGTGTAGGGTGGAGGGTGGAGAGGCCGTGAGGGGAAGAGGGTGGGGGTGGGGGTGGGGGTAGGGGTGGAAGTGGAGGCACACGCCCGCGCACAGACACACACATGTACACGACGCACGGGTACACACAGCATTGGACGCGAGCGTGTGTACATGCATGTGTGTGCATGTACATGTGTGTGTGTGTGTGTGTGTGTGTGTGTGTGTGTGTGTGTGTGTGTGTGTGTGTGTGTGTGTGTGTGTGTGTGTGTGTGTGTGTGTGTGTGTGTTCGTGTTCGTGTGTATGTGTGTGTGTGTGTGTGTGTGCGTTGTGTTCGCGCGCGCGCGTGTGTGTGTGTGTGTGTGCGAGTGTGTATGTGTGTGCGCGAGTGTGTGTGTGTATGTGTGTGTGTGTGTCTGTGCGCGCGCGCGCGCTCTTGTGTGTGTGTGTGTGTGTGTGTGTGTGTGTTATCGTTTTATGTCGATTAAACCAGATTGATTTTTCTTTCATTTTTCCCCCCCACCAGACTCCACTGAACTGTAACCACGGGACTTTCAGCGAACTGATTTCTTACTTGCTCTCCGATCCTTCTTGGAACGACCTGGCCAAGGTCAGGGCTATATTTAGATGGGTGACGTCCATGGATGTGTTCAACCTGCCAACCGAGAACCTCCCACCCAAACAATCCCCCCTGGACTATTTTTACAGGATCAAGAACAGCCTCGGCAACCATGCCCGTCTCTTTCACGCCTTGTGCAAGTGAGTATCATTTTTTGTCCCACCCCCGCACTTAACGACGACGACGACAACAACAACAGAGGTGTTATGTGAGCATATGTATCTTAGCCCAGTACAAAAGTTCATTCACGTCCACATGCAAAAAATAAAACACAAGCAAAACAAAAAAACAAAAAGCCAAAAAACAAACAAATAAAAAACCGTGTCTTTTCTTCTTTCTTTTCTCAGTAATCCTTTCCTCGATTAGATATCTGTCTATCTATCTATCTATCTATCTATCTATCTATCTATCTATCTATCTATCTATCATCTGTGTGTGCATGTGTATGTGTATGTGTATGTGAGCGCGCGTGCGTCTCTCCCTGTGTGTGTGTGTGTGTGTGTGTGTGTGTGTGTGTGTGTTCTGGGTGTTTTCATGTCCACAATGATCCCTTCTTTGTAATGATTGTCCTCTCTTCGCATCATACGTTTATAACGAAACTAATCCAGTACAGACTGAGCACATTCGAATATATGATACAGGAAAATAAACAAAAAATAGATAGTCTAATTAATGAATAAATGAATACATAATTAACTGAACAAAGAACAGAATAGAACAGAAAGAACTATTCCTTGCACTAAAAAATCTGCGTACACCTAGCTCCCCCCCCCCCCCCTCTGTGTTTCACCAATACAATATCACGACTACAGTAGTAGTAGTAGTAGTAGTAGCGGCAGCAGCAGCAGCAGTAGTAGTAGTAGTAGTAGCAATAGTAGTCGCAGTTGTAGCAGTAATAAGAATAATATAAGAACAATAATAAGAATTATTATAATGGTGGTGACGATGATGAGAATACAACAGAAGAAGAAGAATATAAGAATAATAATAACAATGATAATGTTGATGATATTGATGAAAATGATGATGATGATGATGATAATAATAATAATAATAATAACAATGATGATGATGATGATGATGATGATGTTGACGATGATGATGATATAGTAGTAGTAGCAGTAGTAGTAGTAGCGACAACAACAGCAGTACCAGTAATCGCAGTAATAATATAACAACAACAACAACGACAACAACAACGATGATGATGATGATGATGATGATGATGATAATAAAAAATAAAAACAATAATAATAATGAGAAGATGAAGAAGAAGAATTATGTTAGTACTACTCCAGCTGCTGCTGCTGCTGCTACAGAAAACTGCTACTACTACCAGTACTGCTACTACTACTACTGCTGCTGCTGCTGATGATGATAGTAATAATCATAATAGTAGTAGCAGCAACAGCAGCAGCAACAACAACAACCACCACCACCACTACCAACAAAAACGAAAACAGAAACAAAAACTACAACAAGAAAACCAGCAACCACCACCACAACAACAACCACAACAACAGCCACAACAACAAAAACAACCACAAAACCACCATCACAACAGCACCACCACAACAACAACCACAACAACAACAACAGCGACAACAAAAGCAACCACCACCACCACAACAAAACCACCACAACCACACCACCACCACCACCACAACAACAACATTAACCACAACAAAACAACAACAACGTCTACACGCCACACACACACACACACACACACACACACACACACACACACACGCTACACCCTGGAACATACTCAACACGTTGTATATTTACACACACACACACACACACACACACACACGTTACACCCTGGAATATACTCAACACGTTGTATATTTACACACACACACACACACACACACACACACACACACACACACACACACACACACACGTTACACCCTGGAATATACTCAACACGTTGTATATTTACACACACACACACACACACACACACACACACACACACACACACACACACACACACACACACACACGCTACACCCTGGAACATACTCAACACGTTGTACATTTACACACACACACACACACACACACACACACACACACACACACACACACACGTTACACCCTGGAATATACTCAACACGTTGTACATTTACACACACACACACACACACACACACACACACACACACACACTCACACACACGCTACACCTTGGAACACACTCAACATGTATATTTACACACACACACACACACACACACACACACGCACACACACACACACACACACACACGCTACACCCTGGAACACACTCAACATTTATATTGACACACACACACACACACACACACACACACACACACACACACACACACAGGATGGCGAGCATCCAGTGCGAGGTGATCAGCGGCATGAACAAGAGCGCGGCCTACGAGGTGGGGAAGGAGGTGGACCGCAAGGCCATGGGCGGCCAGTGGAACGCCGTGCACGTGGCCGGGGACTGGAGGTTCGTGGACGCCTTCTGGGCCTCCACCTGCGTGGTGGGCAGGAAGAGCGGCGACTGGGCTCTGATGGACGCGGAAGGGACCGAAGGTGCTGGGGGCGCTGAAGAGGACGAGGAGGTATGTGTGTATGGATGGATGTATGCATGGATGGATGGATGGATGAGAGTCAGTCGTGCTGTGTATGTTCCAGGGTGTAGCGTGTGTATGGTAATATACAACGTGTTTTGTATGTTCCGGGGGTGTAACGCGCGCGCGCGCGCGTGCGCGTGTGTGTGTGTGTGTGTGTGTGTGTGTAAACATACAACGTGTTGTGTATGTTCCAGGGTGTAGCGCGCGCGGGGGGGGTGGGGAGGGGAGGCCTGGGGTGGGGGTGGGGGTGGGGGGTGGCGGCGTGTTTAAATGTCTCGTCACACATATTGGTAACTGCAGACGTTTTTGTTAGATTATAACCTATCGTATTTGGATGTTATTTTATCGCAACCCCCCGAAAAACAACAACAACAGAAGACTCTCTCGATCGTGTTGTGGACCAGGGGGCGGAAGGGACGTCCCAGCACCGCATCAACGAGTTCTACTTCCTGACGAACCCCCGGGAGCTGGTCTGGACCCACTTCCCGGACAAGGAGGAGTGGCAGCTGCTGCAGACCCCGGTGACGTGCGAGCAGTACCGGGACCACTTCTACGTCAGGGAGCGCTTCCACATCCTGGGTATGACGGAGACCCCGCAATCCGCGGGACAGTGCGTCCTCACCGCCACCGATGGCGAGGTGTCTGTGGAGTTCGGCCTGCCCCCAGCCCACAGCGCCAACTACCGCTACAAGCACATGTTGTACCGCTCCAAGACCATGTCGGAGGCGCCCATAGACTCCTCCCTGCTGGACAGGTTCGTCTTCTTCGAGCAGCCCGAGGACCTGCTCCGCCTGACGCTACGCTTCCCCATCAAGGGCACCTTCAAGCTGGACATCTACGGTCTGGATGTCAACGACTCGGACATCTTCGACCTCTGCTGCTCATACATCATCGAGTGCCCCCAGGCTAAGGCCAACTGCTTGCCTCTGCCTGACTGCCCGGCCCTGGGCTGGGGCCCCGGGCAGAAGGCCAAGGAGGCGGGGCTGAAGCCTGTCACTCACAAGAGCGCGCGGGTGGTGGCGGACAACGGGCACGCGGAGGTGCGGCTGGGCAAGGAGAGGGCGCTGTCCCTGCACCAGCAGCTGAAGCACGCGGTGCTGGATGACGCCACACTCATCAAGTACTGCCTGACCCGCGTGGAGGAGGACGAGGTCGTCATCTACCTCAGGCTGCCCCAGAAAGGTCAGCAGGGTCTTCTCTTTTCAAATGTTGTGTCCTTCTGCAGGGACTGGGACAGCTTGACATGGTACGGAATATGACACCAAAAAGGGGAGTTAGTATTATACCCCCCCTCACTCACCCTCTGCATCAGTATTTTACACCCCCCTCCCCTACCCCCTGCATCAGTCTGACATGGCACAGCATACGACACCAAAAATTGGAGTTTGTATTATACCACCCCGCCCACCGCATCAGTTAGACATGGAACAGTTCATGACACCAAAAAACGAGAGTTTGTATTATATACCCCCCTGTAACAGTTTGACATGGTAAGTTTACGACACAAAAAATGGGAGTTTTTTTTTGTTAATGTACTTCTCTGCGTCACTTTGACATGGCAGTATACAACACCAAAATGGGTACTTTGTATTGCAGTGAAGATATTATACTTCCTGTTCGGTAAAACATATTTGCTATGTCAAACTCAAACACATCAGTTTGACATGTTGCAGTATATGACACCCGAAAATGGAGTTTGTATTATTCTCCCTGTGTGGTTTTGAATATATTTACCATATCAAACTCAATTGCCTTAGTTTCACACGTTGCACTATATGACTCGAAGAAGGGGAGTTTATATTATACTCCTCGTTTGGTTAAATATACTTGTCATGTCAAATACAAATGCATCAGTATGACCGAGTTTTACATGGAACAATATACGACACCAAACAAATGTTTATGAACGTCCATTTTCCACGCGGAATTGCTAGGGCGTTTATTCGGCTTAAGAAATTCTACTGGAAATAAGAGGCTCCATTTCAACCTCTTAGAATGAAAGGGCGTGGAATGGTTAAGGGTAAGAAGCATTTTGTTTAATATGACAATTGTAAATACACATGAAATAAAACACACCAAAACACACACATATACATTTCTATCTATCTATCTATCTATGTTTGTAATCGATGACGTGAGAAGCACACATTATACAGTGATCAACAGAGGTGCTTAGGAAATCTAACCCAGTGCGCTACCTGTATGTAATGTAACTGCTGTTGCAAAAATAGCACATTGCGCATTGATCTGGAAAATGAAACCCCCCGCATGACTGATGTCAGTCTTGGTAATTGCAGAGCTCGTCATATAATAAACTTTGGCACTGATTTCATTTGCTTGGCAGGGGATACAGCCTATGACATGTGTTTAACAAAAATGAATTGTGTCTCTTTCCCTTTGCACAACACTGAACCGAAAGGAGTTGAGTTTTTGTCATGGCGGCAAAAAATGCTAGATAAAGCAGTTCGTACCCTCCGCTTAATCTATCATCATCATTACAAGGTCTCCTGTTGTGACCGTTATTTCTGTGAAAAGATCTGCTGTTTCTGCTTTCGTCTGCTTGATTCAGTGTCCACTGGACCAGTCAACTGAACACACCACAAAACGAAAAACAAATATACGGTTTCAACATCCCTTCCCTCGAAGTCCAGAACATATTTTCATAGGCCCACTGTCCACAGAATTAAAGATGACATTTTGAAAGCAAATCAGCAGATATTTAAATTGTCTCCTGAATCTTAGATTAACGTGAAGATTTCTGACTCTGTTCGAAAACATAGCTTTCACCAGATCAAAACATAGAAACGACCATCAGGAAGTTTTGTGACAAACGAAAGCAATGCCTGTTCCCGCCTGGTTGTCAACAAACACGTCTGTGTAGTCCTATATGATGAGGTCGAATTCATTGTACTTGAGCCATTTTGAAATTAAAATACTGTCTAAACCAAACCAAGATCAGGTTAAGATCTTTCTCTGTTTATACTTGATAATTTTCTTTACAATCAAACTCCAGCTCTTCAGCCAAACTCGACCTAACTAATTAGGTACATTGCCCTCATTCACCGTGGTATCCATGTTTGTTCGTTGTTGTTGTTTTTTCTCCAGCTTAATACTTGACTTAAATGAGTTCCTCCCTAAGGCTAGAATTCATTCTCTGGTGTATATTCACAAACTATTTGCAGTTGGTTTAAAAAGACAAAACAAAAAACAAACAAACAAACAAACAAAAACAACAACAACAACAACAAAAAACCCACCCCAGTATGTTCCTTGGCTAGTTTGCTTTTTCCACACTGAAGCCCCATTATCAATTTCCGTAGAGACGTCTTTCCCACCCAGCATCATCATTAATTAACTGAGACAAGTTTTCTTCTTGCTGCTTGCACCTCTTGAACATGGTGCAAACACCTGCTTTTCCTCATTGGAATGACTGCTCTCAGAGGCAAAGTTCACAGTGTTAAACCTCTTCCCTCATGGTTGGGATCCTTCTTCTTTTCCTCCTTCTTCTTCTCCTTCTTCTTTTTCTCTTCAAAATGTCAGACCAGCCCGGCTAATGAATGACGTCATCCTCTCCAAGTCCTGTCTGGAGCCATGGAACCTGGTGTGCTAGCAGAGCTGGTGTCGGCCACAAGGCGTCTCTGAGCCCATTCAGGAGGGGGAAGGTCTGAAGAATAATTATAAGGGTATTCGAGACTACAGGAACAGGTGGGAGATAATGCAAAGTTCATCTTCCAAAAACAGGTGGGCATTGAGCGCAATAGTTGGGTTTCCTCATTTTCATGGTTGGCTGCTGCTTCTTTGTTTTTCTTTTTGTGTCTTCTGGCGCTGTGTGCCCGCTTATGACAGAAACAGCATTCTAATTTCTTGAAAGGGCAGTCACTGTTGCCATGCTAGGCCTCACGTCTGTGACAGCCTCCATTCCCAAATGGTGGAGCTGGTTTCTGACAAAAGGATCCGCGATATGTGAGTATCCATAACTGTCATCATCACCATCATCAACATCATCATCACCATCATCAAAACCATCATCCCAAAAGCTCTGTCACGCTTGGCGGAGCTTAGTCTGTGACAAAAGGGAAGGCGATATGTGAGTATCCATAATTATCATCATCATCACCATCATCACCACTATCATCATCATCATCATAACCGTCATCCCCACAACCTCTATGACGACAGGGGAGTATGCAGGAGGAGGAAAAAATTTTGTTTAAATGTTCCGTCACACATATCGGTGGTTGAAGACATTTTGTTGGAGTATATATGTATGCATTTGAGTATTATCGTTTAGAGGAGAAGGTGGTGGGGGGATGAATGGTGAGCTGGGGGAAACCGGGCATACAGGGGTGGGGTGAGGTGAAATGTGAAACAAATATCTAAGAACAATTACAGAATATTACTTAACTGACTTCGTAAAACATAAGTCGTTAATAGGCAAACAAGCGAAACACCTGATAATGAATGCAAAAAAAAGTCAAAAACATTAACGTTCCCAGTCACTTGTGATGACATGCTTTCGTGCAGGTAAGGCTTCATCAAATCACTGTCAAAAACTATATGCTTTATTGTCACATTGCTGAAGCACATGCACTTGACTTAAGAGCAATACCGAATCCGTAATAAATTAGATAATAGCCTAAAAATCAAACTTAGAATTGGTCTGCAAATCGGACCAAAGTCTGACTGAGTCCACTGAGGCAAGGTTTTAGAGTTGATTTTAGAGTTTTAGAGCACCTATAAAAATATCTTTCTATGATGTTATTCATTTCCTTGAATGACAACGGGCAATATACTCGTACTTTTATATGTATGATATTTGTGTTCGACTATGACTATTAGAACAGCAGAGGAGGTAACTGCTGTCCCGACTATCTGGGCTAGAATTTGATTATAGTGGAGAGTGTCTTACCCAAGTTACATCCCCACTCTCTCGGCCAGGAGGATTTTTAGAAAAGTCAGTGTTGAGGATGGTTCCCAAAGGCCAACAGCCCGCAAGGCTGGAGCACTAAGAGCCAGTGCAACTTTGCCTCCTAGTTTGAGAGTCATGGTCCTTCACAAAAGACTGCTGTGAACGATTTCCCACTGCAGTGGAAGAAAGCATTGACGATACAGCTCTCACTCTGCTGTTGGCCCAACTGTAAACGTATGTCAAACTATTGTGTTATTCTTTGCTATTCTTAGGGGAGTACGCTCTCAAGCTGTTCGCCCAGGAAGTGGAGGCGGAGGGCGAGGCCGACAATGTGCTCAACTACCTGGTCCAGTGCCAAGGACAGACGGAGGACTGCCGACCCTTCCCCAACACCTCTCACGGCACGCTGGGCAAAGGTCCGGACGCCTCCCGCTTCGGGGTCCAGGCCCTCACACATGAGGGGGGCACCCTGGATGCCGCTGATGGGAAGGTATCGGGGTGTTTGTTTCTGGGGGCGGGTGGGGGTTTGGGGGTTGGGGGAGGAGTGTACGTGTGTGTGTGTGTGTGTGTGTGTGTGTGTGTGTGTGACTGGGTGGGTGGGGAAGGGTGTTATGTGTGTTTGTGTCTGGGGGACGTGTGTGTGTGTGTGTGTGTGTGTGTGTGTGTGTGAGAGAGAGAGCCTGGGTGGGTGGGGAAGGGGGTTATGTGTGTTTGTGTCTGGGGGACGTGTGTGGGTGTGTGTGTGTGTGTGTGTGTGTGTGTGTGCGTGCGTGCGCGCGCGCGTGTGTGTGTGTGTGTGTGTGTGTGTGTGTGTGCTTCTGTAGCTTCTTTTTAATCACGAGGCATAATGTTAGACATTGCGGGTAAAGAGAAAGATAACAGAAGCAATAATTGGTAAAAATGATATTCATGTGTGTGTTTGAGTGTGTGTGTGTGTGTGTGTGTGTGTGTGTGTGTGTGTGTGTGTGTGTGTGTGTGTGTGTGTGTGTGGTACGCAACAAAAAACCCCAACAAAAACACATACATATCAAACATCTGCACATCCAGGAACCTTTGCTTTTTTTTAATTTTTACTTAGGCATATCAACAAAACATACAACTGTAAACAGATGTAGACAGAGTAGGGCACTTCTGTGCCGATGGTGTCCTGTTTTATTTCCCTTCACTTCTTCTGTTTTGAGACTCCGCAAGAGAAAACGCTTACTATGACTCGAGTCCTGAGTAAGGGACCTGGGGTGGGTTGTTTGAACAAACTCAACGCTGCTTATTATAAAGAAGGTTTCTAACTCCACGGTAAACTTCACATACTTGGGAACATTCTTAACTCTAAGGAAACTTAGCACAGCCGAGATCGCCTCATGCAACCCATCTCTGATTTAATAACTGCAATTTTCGTGCAGAAGCTGTATTACCATTAGTGGATGTTGTGACCTATTTTTCATGGCTATTGACTCTAATTATGAGGGTCATTGATACAGATTCAGTCACTGCTCTCGTGGGAAGTCATCTTGCCAGGTCAACAAAAACAAAATCGTATGCAGTGGCGCATTTACTCAGTCTGTGCAAATTACAGAGACGCTCTTTCTGTTTTGTCCCCCCCCCCCCATTCCCCCTCAACCCACGGACTGCATAAGTCCGTGACCCCCACCCCACCCCTCCGGAACCATGCAGAGATAGCCAACAAGCGTGGTGGCTTGAGTCTTAAATTTTAAGTGATGGTTCGTGTGAATTAATAATAACAATAATAATAATGGTATTTATACAGCGCTGAATCTTGTGCAG
>NC_134895.1:23606312-23613812 GCF_041734735.1 Babylonia areolata
GCACTGTACTGTACTGTAGTACACTGTGCTGTGCTGTAGTGCACTGTACTGTACAATAATGCACCGTGTTGTGCTGTAGTGCACTGTAATGTGCTGTATCGCACTGTAATGTACTGTTTTGCTCTGTAATGTGCTGTATCGCACTGTAATGTACTGTAGTGCACTGTACTGTTCTATAGTGCACTGTACTGTGCTGTAGTGCACTGTGCTGTACTGTAGTGCACTGTATTGTGCTATACCGCACTGTAATATACTGTAGTGCACTTTAATGCACTGTACTGTACATGTAGTGCGATGTAATGTGCTGTAGTGCACTGTAATGTACTGCAATACACTGTACTTTACTGTACTGTGGTGTACAGTACTGTAATGATTTGTACTGTGCTGTGCTGTACTGTAATGCACTGCTCTTGACGGCTTTCTTCTTTGCATTGTACGTAATATCACTGTGTTTTACTGTACTGTATTGCAATGTACTGTACAGTATTGCCCTGGAAATTAAGGCACTGTCCTGCCCTGCCATGCTCTGCAGGACGGCAGTGTACTCTGCATTGTACGGCACATCACCGCACTTTACCGCACTGTACTCTATTGTCACAGACTGACATAAGTTTACAGTTGGGCCAGCAGCAAAGTGAGAGCTGTATTATCAATGGTTTCTCCATTGCAATGGGAAATCATTTACAGCTTTGTTTTTTGTGAAGGACTATGACTCTCAAACTAGGAGGAAAATTGCACTGGCTCTTAGTGCTGCATTCTTGGGGGCGAGTTGAGTTTTGGGGACCATCCCAACACTGACTGTCCTAAAACCTTCTTGGCCGAGAGAGAGGGAATGTAAACTTGGACAAGACACTCCCCACAATAATCAAATTCTAGCCCAAATAGTCGGAACAGCAGTTGCCTCCTCTGCTGTTCTGATTGTCATAGTCTGACACGACTGACTATCATATATATATATTTTTTCCTTTCTGTTTTGTTTGTTTATTTATTTATCTATGCATTTATGCGTACGTGCGTGCGAGCGTTCATTCATGTGTGAGCGTGTGTGCATGCATTTGTGTGTGTGTGTGTCGGGGGGGTGGGGGTGGGGGGTAAATGAGTGAATGAGCGCGCGCGCGCGCGCGCGTGTGAATGTGTGTGTGTGAGTAAGTGAATGAAATCGTGACTGAGAATATATGTATATACTGTACTGTCGCAGAGAAAAAGCAGGAGCAGTGCCGGAAGTCAGTGCAGCAGGCCATGGATCTGAAGGACCAGAAACAGCTGGAGACGGCCGTGGCCCGCTTCGTGGACACGGGGATCCCTGAGGATGACCCTGTGCTGGTCAGGGCTCGTAAGCTGCTGGCCGCTCTGCAGGCCAAGGCCGGTCAGTTTGTTTGCTGTGTTGTTGTTGCTGGTAATGGGCTGGTTGGCCTGCTGGTTTCTCTGTCTCTGTCTCTCTGTCTCTGTTTCTGTGTTCTGTTCCTCTCTCTCTGTGTGTCAGAGGCGTATATTCAATCTGTGCAGTTGTATGAGTGAGAGAGAGAGAGAGAGAGAGAGAGAGAGAGAGAGAGAGAGAGAGAGTGTGTGTGTGTACGCGCGCGCGCGCGAGTATATGAGGGCGCGAATTCTTTGCGCGCGCGCACACGTGTGTTTGTATGTGTGTGTGTGTGTGTGTGTGTGTGTGTGTGTGTGTGTGTGTGTGTGTGTGTATGCGCGTGTGTGTATATGCGCGCGCATTTATGCCATACATGAACTCGCATCCATGCTTTCCTTCCTACCACACCCTCACCCCATACCCTCCCCCCCACCCTTCCTACCCCCGACCCACCACCACCACCTGAACCACCTCCATCCCCCTGGACCACCACCACCATCACCACCCACACTACAGAGCTGATGGAGGCCTCCCAGAAGCGGGAGGTCCCCGCGCTGGAGAAGGCCCTGCAACTGGCCCGCGAGGTGAACTTTGAGCACCAGCTGGACCTGCAGATCGCCATGGCTGCGCGCCTCAAGGAGCACCTGACGCGGCTGGAGAAGCTGCGCCACGCCGTCCTTAACATGGAGCAGAAGACAGTGTCCGAGATCAAGTCCTACGGGAGCCCGCCCGCCGGCGTGCACGAGTCCATGATGGCCACGTTCTTGTTGCTGGGGTCCTCTTTGAAGGAAGTGAAGGTTTGTTGGTTTGGGTGTGTGTGGCTGGGGGGGATGTATTGGGGGGGATGGGGAGGGTGAATGAGGGTGGGTGGGTGATATTGTGTATGGGTGTGTGGGTGTGCACGAGTCCATGATGGCCACGTTCTTGTTGCTGGGGTCCTCATTGTATGAAAGTGAAGGTTGGGTTTGTGTGTGTGTGTGTGTGTGTGTGTGTGTTGGGGAGAGGGGGGGGATGCCGGCCGGTGTGCACGAGTCCATGATGGCCACTTTCTTGCTGCTGGGGTCCTCTTTGAAGGAAGTGAAGGTTTTGTTTGTGAGGGGGGTGGGGATGTACGGGGATGGGGGTGTATAGGGGTGGGGGGTTGTGAGGGAATCCATAATAGCCACGTTCTTGCTACTGTGGTCCTCTTTGAAAGAAGTGAAGATTTGGTTTTGTGGGTGTGTGGGGGTGACAGCCGGCGTGCAATCGTCCATGATAGCCACTTTTCTCTTGTTGGGGTCCTCTTTGAAGGAAGTGAAGGTTATGTTTGTGTTGGTGTGTGTGTGTGTGTGTGTGTGTGTGTGTGTGTGTGTGGTGTGCGTGTGTGTGTCGGGGGTGGGGGGTGGGGGGTGGGGATGGGGATAGGATGGGGGATATAGCTGTGGGATGTAGGGGTGTGTATGTGGGTGCCCGCCGGTGTGCACTAGTCCATGGTAGCCACTTTTCTCTTGCTATGGTCCTCTTTGAAGGAATTTAAGGTTATGTTTGTGTTGGTGTTTGTGTGTGGGTGGTGTGGGTGCAGTAGGGTGGGGTGTGTGCGCGCGCGTATATGTGTGTGTGTGTGTGTGTGATTTTCACAACAGGCTACCTCCCAGAGTAGGTGGACCGTTGCCTTTTCTGGGCGGCGCTTATCATTGCTTCGTTTCCTTTTTAGTTATTGTTACGTTGCTTCAGTCACGCGCATACATACACAAATATATTAATATTCTTCTTCTTATTATTATTATTACACACGTCCCTTGCATCTCACTCTCTCCCTGTCTCCAGCAATGGCGGACGTGCCAGAACCTGATGTCCAAGCGGGGCAAGGAGTCCATGATGCGCAAGATCTCCAAGTTCGAACCCCAGGCCGTGCCTCTCAGGGCCGCTGCCCAGGCTCGCAAGATCGCCAAGGCCTTCACCACTGACCAGATCAGGAACGTCAGTGCCGGGGCCGCCACCTTCTACATCTGGGTATTGTTTAATCTATCATTGTTAATCAATCAGTCAGTTACATACACGGATCTCTAATTAGGATTAACTTCTAATTATTAATCAATTAATTGATTAACTTCTTGTGAATTGTTTATTAACTTCTAATTATTAATCAATTAATTGATTAACTTCTTGTGAATTGCTTAGTTGATTAGTTAATCTCTTACTGTTAATCAGTCAGTCACTCAATTCATCAGCATATGATTATTAATTAATTAGTTATTGATTTCTAACTATTAATCAATTAATCTCTTATCATCAATTGATTACTTAATCAGTCTTTAATTATTCAGTTGATTGACTAGCCTATTTCTTTACTTCCTTCACTTTCTTTTTGATTCATCTATTGATTTATCTTACTGCTTAATTGATTAATTAATTTGTTTACGTATGTATGTGTGTGTATGGATGGATGGATGGATCGATGGATGGATTTTCTTTTCCGGGTGTGTGGGGGATTTACCTTCATCGTCTTCGACTTTTCAGTGGAGCGGTTGTGGCCTGGTGGTACTAGGTTGTGAGTGTCACAGATTCGAGTCCCATACTACACGGACCAGGATCTGTACTTTCCTCCTCCACTAGACCTTGAGAGTGGTGATCTGAGCGCTAGTCTTTCGGCTGAGACGATAAACCGAGGTCCCGTGTGCAGCATGCACCAACGCACGTTAAAGAACCCACGGAAACAAAAAAAAGTGTGCCACTGATCAGAATGGAAGCCGAGCTCCAGCCCAGAAAATAGACAATATTTCCGTCATTGACCTACTGCAAGAGAGACCGCCCCACCCCCCTCACGTACACACACATATCTCTATGTATCTCTATATCTATCTATCTGTCCATCTCTCTCTCTCTCTCTCTCTCCTCTATATATATATATATATATATATATATATATACTAGACTACAACTGCAGGTTTTTGGAGGAAATGAAGATTAAGACGAAGTGGATAAAAAAAAAAGCTGAAATTAACTCACACATACAGATCTCAAGCTTCTCTCTCTCTCTCTCTCTCTCTCTCTCTCTCTCTCTCTCTCTCTCTCTCTCTCTCTCTCTCTCTGTGTGTGTGTGTGTGTGTGTGTGTGTGAAATAGACGATCGATCTTTATCAAAGTTCACCCTAGTTCAAGCTGACAAGAGAAGGGAACGGTGAGGGAGGGTGGAGGAAGGGGTGCGTGTGTGTGTGTGTGTGTGGGGGGGGGGGGGGGGTGAGTGAGAGGTAGGCTAATCAGTGTTTAACAATTGTGGGTTGTACGTTTGATCTGTAATTAAAGACTGTCGCGGATGAACGTGCCAAATAGGGTATGACGCGTTCTGTAACAAGTGCTGATTTTCTGAAACTCGTACGGGAGCTAGACATAGTTATAGGCTTTAACATGCTGCAGCCAACAGTCTGCTTAACTCCCTCCCCCTTCCTCCCCCCCCCCCATCCCCCATGCCCCCCTCACCACCACACACAGATAATACCCTGTCTCTTCAGTGCGTTTGAGTGCGTAGGTACGCGCTTTTGAGTGTACGTTGCATGTGTGTGTGTGTGTGTGTGTGTGTTTGCGTGTGTGTGTCTGTGTCACACACACACACACACACACACACACACAGAACAGACGAACGGAATTTTTTCCATGGTATTTAGATAAGTATAATAACAAGACTGTTGGTGTGTGGATTTTTTTTCACCCACCCCTGTGGTACAACATAATGAAAGAAAGTACGAGGGCAAAGAAAGACAGAAATTTGAATGGTAATAAGAGAAGAAGAACGGAGAGAGAGAGAGAGAGAGAGAGAGAGGGGAGTGTGAGCGGATAAAGAAGAGAAAAGATGTTGTGTGTGTGTGTGTGTGTGTGTGTGTGTGTGTGTGTTTAAAGTCATTTTTTGTGGTCGGGGAAAATGTGCGTGTGCTTGCACGCGTATACGCATGCACTTACGCTTACGTGCTTGATTGTGTGCGCATGTATGTACACAGAGTAGTTCCTGAAGTACATATACAGTACACTTTAGCACAATCATTATAAATGCAGGTTGTACCTTGAGACAAACTGACATGACTGATTTCCAGGCCCTCGGTATGATTGAAGAAGTGGAGAGCTACGGAGGGGCAGAAAAAGCTGACCAGCTCAGGCTGCAGAAGTGAACAACTCCACGCCAGATTCAGAGAGAGTAACTCTCGGATGTTGTTGGAGTTACTCTGAGTCAGTGATCATCGTCTCGCTATTCTCAGATCACGCCACAAGAAAGTAATGGACACTGCACATCAATCATATCAAGGCGTAGTGTTAACAAAAACAACTGATAGGGAAAAAGTCGGGTTCCAAGAATTAAACAAAAACAAGTGGATGGGGTTGTGAAATCCTGCATTCCATGTCAAGCATCATGTGTGGGATCATAAATTCATACAGGAAATTTATCAACAGTCTTCGTTTTTTATGTGTTTTTTCCCCTTGTGCTTTCAGTGAAAAGCACCACCATCTTCCCAGCAAAATGTTACGAAATTCTCTGTGGGGTGTTTCGAGTTCGCCGACTGCTCCTCGTCGTCAGATCTTGTTTTCATTCATACAGCTTGCATTATATCAGTTATGTTTTATTTAACAATCGTTGAACCCGTGAACAAGACCAACTTATGTACTTTTCTTATCTGGTTGAACAAATCGCAAAAATCCCAAAACGAGGTTAAGTAAGGTCAGTCCACAGATGTTTTGAAGAGGAAACAATTTGTGGGCCTACTCTTCAAGTTGCTGATAAATTTTGGACTTCTGGATCTGAATCTGGATTTGTGCGTTGCAGTAGCCAATATTGGCTATCGTCGCAACGGAAAACTGGGGGAGCGCTTGAGAGATAACACAAAATTAAAATAATTTTGTACATAGGCTATCCCTTGACGGTGAAGAAGGGGTAGTCCCGCCAGCCTTTGCTAACAGTCCAGGAAAGGGCTGGCTAAAAACATATACATATATATTTAACGAGTGGTTGGGGCAGGCCTTGATGGTGATCCACCGTGCGCTGATGGTGCTGCGCTGGCGGGGCCTGCCACGATGGCTTCATCAGATAGCATTAGGATTCATCACGCCACCCCTACCCATACTCCCTCATTCCAGTACAAGCTCCATGATAACATTGATTGTACTCATGTGTTAACTCATATCGTTACTGGTTTTTTGTTGTTGTTATTTTTGTTTGTTTGTTTGTATGTTTGCTTTTCCATCATGATTGATCGCAGATGTATCTGATGTACAGTGGTTTGATGAAATGTTATTGGAATGAAGTGGAATTGCTTTACATTTGTTCTGGAAGTCTGGACCAGAAATGAACAGGGAGAAAATACAGCTAGTGAATGATTTCTTCTTCTTCATCGTTGTTGTTTTGCTGCTGCTGTTGTTCTCATTCTTCATGATAAAAAGGAGGTCTAGCTGTTCGCACCCTACTCCCACATACATACACACCCATACGCATACGACACCCATACCATCCCCCGTACCATCACCACAAAATAAAAGAATGTATCGTTCAGTACTTCACAAAACTGTGTTTGTTCAGCTTATCTTGTTGGATTCACTTCCATTTGAAGACGTAGTGGGAACCGTGGTATTAGGAATCCGCCCCCACGGCCTTTACCCTCATTTTACAAGGTTTGCTATTTATTCCTTATTTTTGTATCACACGCTATCCAATATGTCATGAACCGAGTTTGACCTAGCATCGATGCTGTTATGTGGAACAAATAAATGTTTGTAGCGCTCCTGTGTCCTTCATTTTACATGACGGCACTGACTAAGTATGTGGACTAAACGGTCCTTTTTATGGCGATCATGTCTTAATTGTTATGCAAATATGTCAGTCGTACCTTGTGTTCATTCGGTTTTGTATATTCATGCACTGGACATACATAGCACTAAGAGGTTGATTGCTGCTCTGAAATCATATTCGTAATTTTGAGGAATCCATATCTGGAATAGAATATACGCTTTTTGGGGGGATGGGGTGGGGCCGGGGGGATGATGGTTTTTATTGTTAACATTATTTATTCAGTACCAAGTTATTTCTCGTGTGTGAATAACGACTGCAGAATAATATGGTAGGACATGTGTTGCTTAGTTGTTTTTGTTGTTTTTTGTGTGTGTGGATATTTTGGCTGTCGG
>NC_134895.1:23618812-23706312 GCF_041734735.1 Babylonia areolata
CTTTTAGGGGCAACAGCTGGATAAATTAACACTCATCAAGGATCAGAGCAATTTCATCATGTAAGGGTCCGACAAAACTCAGGGAAAAAAACAAACAAGCTTTAAGTGATGAGGTTGTGTGGTAAACTGAACCTCATCACTTAAAGCTTGGTTTTTATCCTCACACTACACACAAACACATCCTTCTGAGAGTGATCAGTAACTGTGCAGCACTGGTTGCAAATAGACTACGTCAAAATATCCTATGGTCTAAATGCAAAGACATCATTTTGGAGATTCCTGTCAAAACTGACATTCTGATCTGTCACCAACATTATTTTTTAAATTCTCCCAGCACTGGTAATGCACAATCTATTCAACATATCCAATCCAATCAGCTATTTCAAACTATTTCAAAGTTCAAGTCCTACTACTTGCTTCCCTTGATTTTAGGATTTTGAGAGCACATTTGTGAGCTTGGTAGGCAGTAGTGCGTGAAGAGAAGAAAGAGCACGGAAATAGTTGAAAATAGCTGATATCTGACTGGTTCTTGGAAATGGATATTCATTAAGGTATCAGAACAAGGTCGAAGCAGACATTAAATTGTGAAATGTGTGTGTGTTTGCAATTACATGCTGTTCCTAATTAGGCCTGCCTAACCAACAGCATTTCCATGGAATGATACAAGTGCCTGCACCGCTTACTGGCTAGGTTGAGATCTGATTTTCAGTCTTGGTCTGTGCATGTGGTGCAATTCCATAAACAACATGTACACTGTAATCATATGCTGAAAATGGCTGTCAGCTTCAATTCCCCAGAATCAAATTTAAGTTTCATTCAGACAACTTCTAACCTAAGCTTTGTACATAAGAAAAACAGAATGGTGGAATGAGGCAGAAAAGCGGATTCCATGAGATTCCTAAAAAGTTTGCACACAATGAGTATGCCTTTCAGGGTTTTATTCTTGGAGTATTCTGAGTAAAAATGGTTGTCATCCACCTTGCACAGGAGTCTGGATTATTCATAACTTAAGAAAAAAAAAATGTTAGTAATGTGAAAATGGAATCTGCAAATAACTGTCAGCTTATCTTTCAAATAAAGCAGACATGCAGCGACTGTGTTGAAGACAAACATGTATCAATATAATCATTCTATCAACAACACAACTTTTGATTTTTTTAGTATTATACTTGACTAGATTTTCCATCCTTTTTCATCTAGGTACTATAGATCCCCTGCATATGTCTGTTTCACAGATTAAATATAAAAAGCACATTGTTATGCAATACCTATTTGACAGGTATCAGCATTCATGTCTGTAGACTGTCTAAAAAGGATCCAACATTCCTCAGTCCACAAATCACAGCAAACAATACATCTGATAAAATCCATGAACACACACACACACACACACACATGCACACACAAAGTGGACAAATAAAATCACATTATTCTGACAAACATGAAAAGACAACAACAACTGAACAGATATCATGACAACAGCTTGTACTTGAAACAACTGATTCAGACATAGAAAGAAGAAGAATGATCTGACAGTTCATTTTTTTTTTTTTCCCCAAATATATTCATGTCTTATTTTCCAGTTTACTCTTGATTTAAGTATAAATTTGAAGACAGCAGCAACAGTATGGCACCAGCTGTCTTTTCATTAGTATTTTATTAAATTTTTTTTTTTTTCTCAAGGCCTGACTAAGCGCATTGGGTTACGCTGCTGGTCAGGCATCTGCTTGGCAGATGTGGTGTAGCGTATATGGATTTGTCTGAACGCAGTGACGCCTCCTTGAGCTACTGATACTTATACTTCCTTCCTTCTTTCTCACATGCCATATTACTATCTTTCCTGGTCCCTCTATATCATAGTCAGTCTCCTTCTCCGTTATCACAAAATGCAGCACAAGCTCTAAGTATCAATGAATTTCTTTTCCATATCACAGGCTTTATTCCTTCCTCAGCAACAAGCAACATAGTAACTTACTTTTTTTTTCTTTTTTTGAAGGACCATGTAAAATGTGCTCATATCTTGAACTGTGACTGATACTGCTTCTGTGTTAACTGACTGAAACCTGTTTCGTTTCATTGTGTAATCTCAAATCAAAATAAGTTAATCCCTTCTTGATTCAAAGTTTGACTAAAATATATGGACAGACAAACCAAAGCATCCGATTTTTTTAATTTTACAGGATTCTTTCTGCTTTTTGCAACAGATCTGTTATCTCTCTGTAAATAAATACTTAAAATGTCATGTAAAACCAAAGTTAACAGCACGCAAACATTTTGTACCTCTCTTTTCATAAACTTACTGTGGATCCCCTCCAACCTTCCCACCTCCATCTCCTCCTCCACCTTCCAAAGCTCTTGAAAAGACTTAAATCTTCATCATGTACCATTTGCATTTCTTTCTATCTTTCAAGTTGTCTTACTTACGAAATCTGTACAGTTAAAAAAAAAAAAAAAAAAAAAATCAGTGTTGAAAAAGCAATAAAATTGTATTGCTGATAGAATGGCAATTTTGCAATTCATAATTATAAAAGCATCTTTCAATAATTCAAATCTATTGAGCTCTGTATCGAAAATTAATAGTGGTTTGTATCAAAGAAGAATCTCTAGCTGCCAATATTTAAGTAGTTGCACATGCACACAAAGACACACACAGTCACAAAGACACACATTCACACAAAGGTGACAAATACAAAATGACACAGATAACCAAGTATAATCATCCATGACATAATCTGCTTCATTATGAATACTGTATGTTTTTCCCATCATGTTTCTGCCGTCAGCTAAAAAACACCAAAAAACGCACATCACAACTTTACCCTTTATGGAAACAAATCATCTGAGCTTCACAGAAAATGGATACAGAATGGCAGAGTCACATATACAGAGAAAGTGAGATACACAGACACAGACACAGACACAGAGTGAGAGAGAGAGAGGGAGAGAGAGAGAGAAACAGAAACAGAAACAATAACAGAAACACTTGGGTGGAAAAAAAGGGAGAGAAAAAATGCAATCACAATAATTGCACACAGAGACAAGAGATTTCTGTTGCACTGCTCACAGGGATACACACACACACACACACACATATACATATATATATATATATATATATATATAGAGAGAGAGAGAGAGAGAGAGAGAGATGATGTAGATACATCATCTCTCTTTAGTTTTATAGAATGCTCGCTGCCACATTGCTCGGGGGATGTTGCCAGGCAGACGCTGGTATCTTTGGATCAGCTCCTCCACCTTTTCCTTCACCTTAGGGAAAAAAGAAAGGAAGGAGAAGGAGGGGAGAAGGGGTGTGGAGGGTTCTTTGTTACTAGGCAACCTTCAACATCTTTTATGAGCATGGAATCAAGGTAAAGTAGAAATGCAAACTTCAGTGGGCATTGCAAAATCCTCTCTCTTATTTATAAAAAAAACAACAAAAAAACCAACAAGAAAAACCCAAAAAAAGAAACAGGATGAAATGATATATGCATGCACGATACATGGAAATTCTAAAAAAAATGTTTATTTAAATTTTGTGCTGTGCTGACAATTTTAAATGACCATATAAACTTCAAATGATGCTGATATATTTTATATGAACTGGCTGATTCGCAGCTTCAAATGAAACAGGAAAAAAGACACACACACAAAAAAAAAAACCACATGAAAATCACAAACTTTTAGTCATATCATTTTTACTTCCTTTACAGAAGATGGATTTACAGTTTATCTAAGACATGTGACGTGCATGCTGGTAAAATGATTCAGCATCAAATACACAAATTTGGTGCCTGACACGTTAATCTTTTCTCAGGCAGTCAGGAACGACACCTTCCCCAAACAATCTCTAAGGCAGCTGTATCCAATTTTAGACAGAAAAAAGATGCGACAGAAAAACAGATCACATTACACAAAGGCTTCATACCAGTTCTCTGAACTGCATCACTGTCATGCCGGGTTGAGGATAAATAGGCTCTCCAAAATGGGTTCTGAAAGAGAGCAAAATACAGAGTAGCCAACACCCAACCAACGATCACACTTGAAAACATGCACATTTGGTATGTTGGTAAATGAGTATCGATACAACTGGAAGTATGCATTGTGTGTGTGTGTGTGTGTGTGTGTGTGTGTGTGTGTGTGTGTTTGTGTACATGTGAACAAGTGTGTGAATTTGTGTGTGTGTTTGTGTGTGTGTGTGTGTGTGTGTGTGTGTGTGTGTGTGTTTGTGTACATGTGAACAAGTGTGTGAATTTGTGTGTGTGTTTGTGTGTGTGGGTGTTAACATGTTTGTGTTTATTTATTTTTGTGTTTAATTGTATGTGTGTGTGTGTGAGTGCATGTGTGTCTGCATGAATGTATGTCTGTTTATATGCATGCATGTGTGTGTGTGTGGGGGGGGGGAGGGGAGCAAGGGGGGTGTTGTGTGCATGCATATGTATGTGGGTGTGAGAGAGTGTGTGTCTCTATCTGCGTGTGTCTGTAAGTATGTGTATGTCTGAAAACACAACCCACCTAAGCTAACTGAGACCCACGTCAACTTACATAAGCTTTACAGGGAAGAGCCCATAAATGGGAACCAAGGGTAACCGTGACCACTCGTACAGCCTTCGTAATAATGCTGAAAACACACACACACACACACAGGTAAAACAAACCATGCAAACAATCAGACACTACAACATACAATCACAGAAATCACACAGAAAATTATAACATCTGAATTATAACATCTGACCAATGTATGTGTTTGCACTCTCTTCTCTCTCTCTCTTTCACATTCAAGGTGACACATACACATATCAAACCGACATCATGAATTTAATTCATGAACATATTCATATGAAAACTTGCGGAAGTGTCTGAAATCAGAATGTCCAGAGGACTGGTGAAGCATGTTCCCAGTATGTGAATCTTGACTGAAATCCCATGACATCTCGTGAAGTGAAAAGCAGCATTCATATGCCTCTCTTCCCCTTTCTTTGTTCCATGCTTTGCTGGTGTGTGTGTTGTTGTTTTTCTGAGCATTCCTACAATGAACCCATTACTTAAATCTAAATTTCACTGGCGTGCTACCACACACCAAACACTTACTTCTTCCCCATTTTGGAGTGCGGAATGCTTCTCTACAGTTCTCAGTAAACATTGGTATCACCGGCTGCAAGAAAAACAAAACAAACAATAGTTAGTAATAATACATCTGACCAACATAACATGCGAAAAGTATCGAACATCTCTAACAGTAACAGAAACAGTAATACACACACACATACCGGAGGCTTCACAGACTGAGAACTGATGGTGAAAACAGGCTTGTGGACCTGACCCTCTCTCGTGCCTTGGTGTCTGGAACTCTGCCTTGCCATGTATGCACTCAGGATGTCTCTGAGGCAGCACAGCTGCTCCTTTTGTCTGGAGCTTGTTATCCATGCCTTGCAGGCTGATAGAGACAGTTTCAGTTTCAGTTTCTTAAGGAGGTTCACTGCATTCGGACAAATCCATATATGCTACACCACATCTGATAGGCAGATGCCTGACCAGCAGCATAACCCAACACTCTTAGTCAGGCCTTGAGTGCATGCATTTATATGTGCATACCAATCAGAGTGGATTTTTTCTCCAGAATTTTGCCAGAGGACAATACTTTTCTTGCCGTGGGTTCTTTTTCAGTATGTCAAGTGTGTGCTGCATCCAAACAACCAGACGCTCAGTTTGATTTTCCAGTCAAACTTTGGAGAAAGGGTGAGAGCGGAGTTCGAACCCAGATCCTCATGGGCTCTGTATTGGCAGATGAGCGTCTTAACCATTCTGCTACCTTCTGAATCTGAAGTATCCTAGCTGTCAACAACTTCAAGACTGGAGCCAACAGGCATGATAGCCCAAGGATTAAAGTGTTGGACTTTAAACCCGAGGGTCCTAGGCTCAATCCCAGTATTGACGCCTGGTGGATTAATGGTAGTGATTTTTCCATTCTCCCAGGTCATCATATGTGCAAACCTGTTAGTGCCTGAATCCCCTGCATGTGTATAAACACGCTAAAGATCATACATGCATGCTAAAGATCCCGTAACCCATGTCAGCATTCAGTGGGTCATGGAAATATGAACACGCCCAGTAAGCGCACCCAAGAAAACTGAGAATGGCACCTATATGGAGGGGTAAAAACGGCCATAAGTATGTAAAAGCCCACTTGCAGATATCTACACAAGTGAACATGGGAACCCATGAAAGTAGAAAGAGAGAAAGAGAAGAGCGCAGCTGTTGATGAAGAAGGTAGGTGGCATGCTGATATCCTGCCCAACACCCTGCCTTCTTTACAATGACAGTCAGATCAAGTGCACTAAAATTTACACTTAATTAAACCGGGGATGAGAAACTGTTTAGTTTTTGTTTATTTTCAAAGCCATACGTCCATCAGACAGTGTCACTCACAACATTGGCTTGCAATGCGACATCAGCGAATCCAGAGCGCTTGCCCCACATTATACTGTAGTTCTCATCCGCAAACAGCGCCTCACGAACACCGCCTGCAAACACACAGGAGCATTTTGTGGCTCACATCATAGCCTGTTTTTGGTATACATGCCAACTCCAAAATCTTACCCTCAGGAACAGATGACAATAAAAATTCAGGAACAGCCATTTTTCCAGGAAATGTCAGGAACAATCTAAATTCTTCTTTTTTTGATTCAATGTCACAATGGCAATAATCACAGCCACAATGACTCATGGTGAAATCACACTTGCAGAGAGGACATAATTTAAGTTTCCCTTTTACTGTCCTTGTAAAACATCATTCATTGTATTCTTTCTTGAAGATCTCTTAGTTGATTAAATTTTTTTTTTTTTTTTAGCACCTGGGCAAGGGATTCCTCTGCATCTTCTCCACCAGTCTCACTCATTTTCCTTGTGACAGCTATCTTTTCAGTTAAATGTGCTTTTTCTTTACTTTGGCTTAAATGCACATGCACACACTGTTGGAATTACATCCCATTCTCCATGAGGTTAGTCCACCCGTGAAAAAAGGTGTCCCCATTTGTTTCTGTCAATATTTTTCCAGCACTACAGGATCTACTGCCGTAAGAACCGCAACTGCCATCAATTCCTGTGTGTTTTCTGGCCATTGTGGAATGGCAGACATGTATGCTTTGTGTCTATCTTTTTTTTTCTTTTTCAAAATCAGAGAAAAACATTTAAAGAAAACTCACCCGGGGCAATGGCCAGGAGGTTGTTGTTGGCCAGAATCTCCAGACATCTGGGGGCAGTGCCTGTGGTGACGTTGAGCACCTCCATCATCCTCCGCCAACCTGAAATCACCACAGTCATCCACATGGCTTCACAATCATGTGTGCACTCACACAGGAGAAGCCACATGTACAGTACATATATATATATATATATATATATATATATATATATATATATATATATATTCCCCCAGCAGCATTTAAAAAAGACAGCAATACATTTACAGATTTTTTTTTTCATAAAGAAACAAGAAATTTTGGTAGAAAAACATTTGTCTTACTCTACAAATCTTGCATATGGAATGATCTTCACCTGACTGTAAAAAGTTAAACATGTACCAACTATCAATGCAATATAAACTTGACTAGGTAATTTATCAACTTTTCCAAGCATTTCTAGAACCTTGGAATATTCAGTGGGGAAACATTGATCAAATGATACCTGTATCATTTTTACACCAGAAACAGTTAAAAAACTTCAAAGTTTTTTTCGTTTTTTTTTTCGGTCCCCACTACTATTGTGACTTGGAAAAAACAGTAAAAGTGATAAAATAGAATACGTCTTTATTACCAAGTGTAAAAGGGTCACAAGGAATATTGGGGAGGGGGTGGGGGCATAGTACATAAAAGGTATGAACATAAACTGAAAATCATACACAAACACAAATACAGTAGAAATTACGATACATACATGTGCATATCAATACAAAAACATATGCATACTCACACATGCACGCACACATGCATGCATGTATGCACACACACACACTCTCTCTCTCTCTCTCCCCCTCTCTCTCTCACACACACACACACTTGAACAGAAGCCGCATATTACATGTGGCTTGTTACACATATGGCTTAGGTCTATCTATACTATACACATGTATAGATATAATAACTTGTTGAAAAAATGTGTAGTGAAGATAATATCAATATAACAAAAAGAATATACAACAATCAATATTTCTAGGTTAACAGTCACTTGCAAGATCTTGTTCCTGGCCTTTGTTGGTACACAGATTAAAATATACAAAAAAATACTGTTTCAACCATTCATCGTCAAGCTCAGTCAGACTTCTGTCATTTTCCCCTGATAATATAGCATCTGTGATTATAAACCTTCAGTACCCCCACATGCCTAGCCTGCATGCATGCTTGTGCAAACACAGATACATACAGTTGCACACACACACACACACACACGCAGACCACTCCATTTTCTCTCATGCCACACCCCTCCACCCATGCTCACAGCTTCCTTGATTTCTCGTCCCACACATGCATGACACACAACCCAACATACACTTCTACACTGTCACCCTGCAGAACAACAAATCAGACATAACCCTCCCATGATCGATATTTATTCACTTGTCCACCTCATTTAAGTCTTCCCAGAGAACCTAATTCTTAAGTAATGACGACCATCACAGCACCACTCCACTGTAATTGTGTGCTTCTTGTCTGTGTGTGTGTGTGTGTGTGTGTGTGTGTGTGTGTACCGCTGTATGTATGCATGTATGTCTGTGTGTGTTTGCATGTGTCTGTGTGTATGCATGTATATGTGCGTTTGTATGTTTACCCATTTTTGTAAAGTGCCTAGACCCCTATAATCAAGAGAATAGGTACCCAAAATAAATACTGATTATCATTATCATCATTATCGTCACCTGGGTCTCACCAGGAATTTTGAAGAGAAACTTGTCCCCTACGGCGTAGATCGAGCGGCCTTTCTCCAACAGACATGTGGCCATGATGTAGTACATGTCGATGGGAAGCACCCCATGGTAGTAGATGATCATCGCCGAGCCTGTGTCAGGAATATGCTCCAGCCCGTCCACCTCAAAGCCTGGTGGAAGAACGTTTCACACAACACAACACACATATAGACAGAAGTCTCAATAGATGTGAAGTTATAAACAAATAAATTTATAGGATCTCTGGGCTTAAAAGTAATAAATAAATTTTTAAAAAATACAAAGAAGGAAATAAAACATTCTCCTGCAGTGAGTTTTCCTGTAAATCTCACCAGCGTCAGCTCCATCTCAGGCTTTCGTCAGCCAGCTCAAACTAAGGAGTAAAAGTGTGAAATTGCTTGTGAAAGAAAAAGGCTCGATTGGAAAGAAAACTACACAATTATACCAGATGTGCTTCAATAATTCTTCTGATATAATCATAATGTACAGCAAATCACATTAAAAAGAAAAAAAATTACCAGCTCAAAGCTTTCATCTGATGAGAAGAGTACTGATTATTTTCAAAGTGCCACACCAATGTTTATAAACTGATGATATTTACTTGGTGTGAGCACCCACACACACAGTACAAACACCACATACAAAATAAGATAAACTATAGGCAATGGCCAAACTGATAATAAATAACAAAGGAAAAAGATGAACTACAGAGCAAAGACCTTGATGTCACACTGTGATCACCGTGAAAATCTCTACTGCACAGGTGAATATGTAGCCATAAGTGACAGTATCTGTTTACATATATGTGTTAATAAGCATTAACCTGATAAGGACATGAGTGTGTGTGCACAAAGACTGCATATATATACAATTTTATAAGCAGTATATTTGTACATGCACATGCGAGCTTTATCTGTATGTATACATGTGTGCATCATCTGCATGTTTACCATGAAAAATATAGCCTTGCCCAGCCCACAATGCCGCCAACGTTTTGCGAGCACCGTCCCACATGTCCTGGTGGTACGCTGCTCGTATTCGTTCTCGGTACTGAAAGATCCACAGGAAGAGCGCTGAAGCATACAGCAGGATGGCAATGATACACGGCAGGAGAAAAGAGATGATGCATGGGTAGAATATCCACAAGAGCCAGGACAGGTAGCTGAGATCCAGATAGGTCAAGCACTCCCATATCTGTTGGACACAGCTGCCAAGAGTTCCAAGGACCATAGTAATGCAGGGCTGCAGTCAGAGAGTTCCTGTAGAAAAAAAAACAACAACATTCATTCGGCTTTTATTCCGCTTAAGTGTCATCTTGAAAGTTTTTGTAATTAAAAAATTTGTGTAACATGTATGCATTTTTGTGCATGTGGATAGGTGTCATCTTGAAAGTTTTTGTAATTAAAAAATTTGTGTAACATGTATGCATTTTTGTGCATGTGGATAGGTGCACATGTTACTGTGTGTGCGAGCGTATCTGTGAGTGTGCGAATACATATGTGCATGCCTCTGTGTGTGTGTGTGTGTGTGTGTGTGTGTGTGTGTGTGTGTGTGTGTGTGTGTGTGTGTGTGTGTGTGTGTGTGTGTGTGTGTGTGTGTTGTGTGTGTGTGTGTGTGTGTGTGTGTGCATGAGTTTGTAGGCATGTGTGAAGCATAAATTTGTGTGCACGTATATCAACAAAGAAGACTGAGAAAATACACTTATCTCTTAGTACCAAAGTCATTCTACTGTGCCAGCACTTTGTGCATCTATTGATGACACAAGTCAAAGGAAAACAGAAGAGGAACAATTATTTTCTGAATATGATTTGTTGAAGTAACTTTCATGTTTCTGTACAATGAGAGAAAGAACAAGAGTGAGCGAGCAAGTGAGACACACACACACACACAAAGTATACATTTGTGTGTATATGTGTGTGTGTGGGGGGGTGGGGGGTGCGTCTGTGTGTATGGGTGCGTCTGTGTGTATGGGTGTGTGTGTGTATGTGCATATGTGTCAATGTAAGTGCACTCACACACATGTATACATACATGACTGGACACACACTTAAAATAACATGGTCTAGGCATACCAGTTAAGGTAAAGAAACTTTCACATGCAGTACCTTGACTTACCACAACAGGAGCTGACAATAAGGAGACAGCAGGTACAGATGATATAAAAACCAGCACTGGATTCAGATACTTGTCCTCTCCATTCCACCCTGGAAATGACAGAGGCACTGAAACAGCATTTGAAAGACAGAGCTGTAATTATAGGATCAGAAAAGAGACTTTTTTTTTCAGAATTTAGTTTAAAAGGTTAAAAAAAAAAAGTATATATATATTCTATATTTTTATATTTACATTTTTATATTGATATACACTTGTATGTATTCTAATTTCTAATGTTTCTGTGTTTGTGTATGATTTTCCATTTATGTTTGTACCTTGTTATGTATTATCCTCCCCAATATTCCTTGTGACCCCAGTACACTTGGTAATAAATACATTCTATTCTATGCTATATATATATATGTGTGTGTGTGTGTGTGTGTGTGTGTGTGTGTATATATTATATATATATATTTATGCAAGTTATAATTCAGTTCAGTTCTTGGACGTTATGCAAGTTGTAATTCAGTTCAGTTCAGTTCTTGGATGTTTATAAAACTTGCGGCTTTTTTGCTGTTGTCACAGTCTAACAAAAATATTGATTGGAGTTGCCAGTACACTTGCCTAGGAGTAATAGTAGGGTTTATATATATATATATATATATATATATATATATATATATATATATATATGTATATATATATATATATATATATATATATATATATATATATATGTATGTATATATATATATATATATATATATATATATATATATATATATATATATATATATCATTCATCATAAATGAATTTCAACGTGTTGATACTATTTACCTGTTCTAGGAGGTTTTCAAAAGTGGAAGGTTTTCAAAAGTGTTAACATTGTTAGCCATCTTAACATGCAGAAGTAGTGCATTCCAATAAGGTGCAATTCTGTTACTAAAACAATTTTTTCAAATGTCAGTTCTTGAATACTTAATAAATAGTCTGTCAGTGTCATTCCTTGCTATGTCCATAAAAGGTTTTTTGAAAAGGTCTCTTTGTCAATACTATTGTGTATCTTTTAATTATGTTTGTATTAGATCTCCTCTAATTCTACAAAATTTCAAAGATGGTAAATCAAGTAATGTCAGTCATTCTTCATATGTTTTATCCTGCAATCCACTAACAAACCTTGTTGCCCTTCTTTGAATTTTTCAATTGCAACAGATTGCTTTTTGTATAGCAGGTACCACATAACATTTCCGTATTCGAGGTGTGGTCTTACTAGTGTCTTAAATAATCTAACAAAAGTGTCACTGTCCATATATGAGAATGTTCTTTTTATAATCCTGGGTACTATGTTTGCCTTTAATATTACATGATTAATGTGTCTATCAAATTTTAAATCATCATCAAAGATAACTCCCAAGTCTTTTTCTTATGAACATTTACTTAAACTCTTCTGTCCATCAGTGAGTCTCATTATGATAATACAATCATTCTGGGGGTTGTTCTTCCCAACATGTAATACTTTACAATTATCTGCATTAAAATATAGATTCCATGTTTTTGTTCATTCTATTAGCTTATCTATATGTCTGTAATGTATATTTATAGTTGCTCAGGTTATACATTTTAGTGTCATCTGCAAAAATTTTGCATGTGCTAATAACCATGTCTGGTAGGTCATTAATAAATATTGTAAACAGAATGGGGACAAGTACACTTCCCTGGGGGATATCGCTTAAAACTTTGGTTTCTGAGGAGTATGTAGTCCCAACTCTAACCCTCTGTGTTCTGTCTTTCAGGAAATTTGACACCCTTGCTAATACCCCGCTGGTTATTCCATATGATTGGATCTTTGCAATGAGACGCCTATGTGAAACAGATTCATAAGCCTTCCTGAAGTCCATATACAACATCAAATGTTTCACTACTAACATTTCTGTAAAATCATTCACCACCTCTGGTAACTGTAACATCCAGGTCTAAAGCCATGTTGACATTTAGAAAATAAGTCATTGTTGGTCATCTGGTCTACAATGGTATCTCTGATAAATGAATCTAAAACTTTACATAGAACACATGTAAGGCTAAAATTAATGCTCTGTAATTTCCTGCTGAAGATTTATTTCCATTTCTATATGTGGCAGTTACATTTGCTTCTTTCCAATCTTGGGATATTTCTCTAATGATTTATTATTAAACTGTGAAAAAAAAGAACCATCAACTCACTGACTGATCAGATGATATCACACACACACACACACACACACACACACACACACACACACACAACACAAAGACACACAGAGGCAATATCCATGCCAAGTGCATGCTGCACATGGGACCTCAGTTTATCGTTTCATCTGAATGACTAGATGCTCAGTTCGATTTTCCAAACTTGGGAGAAAGGGTGAGAGCAGGATTCAAACCCAGACCCTCACAGACACTGTATTGGCAGATAAGTATCTTAACCCTTTTGCCATATTATTGCTCCTTAGACAAGTTAGAGGGATACTCATAGCCCCCCCCCCCCCCCCCCTCCCCTCCCCATGCCCCCCAACACAGACATGTACACACACACACACACACACACTCCAGTATCCAGATTAATTTTGCAAATTATTTTTTCATTTTTTACTCTTTTAGTTCAAATGATGTCTAATGTATTTTTAATATGTTGTCTATAAATAATATCTGCAACCTTTTTGCTTCCAAGCTTTTTTCTTCTTTCTTTTTTCACGGCACCAAAAGGTCCAGTCACTCCATCCAGATGATAAAGAGAAAACGAAAGCCTGACTGTATCATGGTGAAGAAAAGGCGAAACTAAAACAGGTCAAGACAACATAAAACTTAAAGTGAATTTAGTTTTTAATGACAGCTCAGTCAGCAAGCTTCATATCGAGTATGTTGTGAACGGATATTCCGTATTTACCAGGGATACTGAAATTTACCTCCGTCTCAGACGTTACACGGCTCTCTCTCTTGGAAGGGTAAGCAGAAGAAAATCTTTCGCTTTCACAAGAGGGGGAAGAAAAGAGACGGTACCACTGGCTTTCTCCGACCTCTCTTGTGGTCAGAGCAACCAGTGTTCTGGATGACAACTTTTTAGTTTTCAGAGTGATCTTTCTTTATAGGATTTGAGGGGGGTGGGGGGGGGGGCGGAGAGGGCCATTACACTGTCTGCAAAAAGTATGTATGTGCATAAGTTTATATAATTTTTAATTTTGTGATATATATTTTCTTGTCTTTGTCTGTCAACTTCCGTATTTTTCTTAATCTTGTGATATGGCAAGCAAGAAATGTTTTGTATTTAGAGTAGTGTACCTTTATTGTGACGTTTGTCATTTGCAACGGAAGTCAGATGAGCTTCTGGCTTGTCCGAAGAAGAAGCGAAAGTTTGTGAGCCTAAGATTAAGTTGACGGTAATTGCATAATTTGTAATATGATATTTGAGCTATCCCTCCTTATTTAAAGTTTTGTTGAACACCGTTCACTCAAAACGAATGTCAACTTGGCACAAACACACACACACAGACAGACACTTGTATTTCACAATCAAGAATCTGCTGGATCATTCCACAAAATTCTCATCTAATTTTAGAACAATTAAACACTTTGGCAAATAGTTGGGCGAATGATCCCTAGTTATTTTACGAAACAAAAGACAGACTGTTTAAAAGCTTCAGTTTCTTTTCTTTTATCTCCAGAAAAGTCAGCATGTTGATAATGGCTGCCCAGCTTAAGTTGAATAGTACAATCACTATCAGAAACAGAAACTATCAGAAACAGAGAGAGGGAGGGGGAGGGGAGGGTGGGGGAGAGAGAGAGATGTAGAAGTAGATGTTTTATTCAAAAAGGCCACAGCCCCTTAGAAGGGGGTACACATGGAATTGACATAAACTGATAAAGTTGTATATTAATAAAAAGAAAATTACGTTACATAAGCACAACATTGTTTAAATGCTCTATGTAAATATAAAGCAAAACGTTGTACAATAGTTATGTTCATAGACGACAATAACAAAATCAGTTGAGAGACAGAGAGAGAGAGAGTTTGTGGATTACTGGGGTAGAGTGATACTCACCTACTGTCAGAAACAGAGAGAGAGGGAGAAAGAGAGAAGTTTGTGGATTATTATCATATCACACCATGTGTCACAGCTTTTAGGCTTTATGATTATCAGCCGGAGCATTATAACCTTTTTTCCTTCATAAAGTTCATTTTTAACTTTATTATATTAAGAGTGTGCAGTTAATGATGTTTTGACTAGCTTCCTACGAAGAAATTACTTGGAAGCCATAATCCTTCCAGTATTTATCTAACAGATTCTTACATTTTTTAAGTGTTCCTGCAGTAGCAATGTAACTGGTCATATTATTCCAGAAGTTAACCCTTCTCTCTCTGTCTCTCTCTGTGTCTCTATCTCCTTCTGACGTATGTCAGGTTATGCTGCAGATGTGGTGTAGTGTATATGGATTTTTCCAAACAAAGTGACACCCTTGAGTAAATGAACTGAATTGAAATCTCTCCATCTTTCCAGTTTCCCCACCCCCAAACCCTCCACCCTAAAACTGGCACTAACACCAAAATGGTCAACTTTTTTTTTTTTTTTTTTACCCAGGGCATCAAATGGAAGAAGAGAAGATCTCACCCCTTACAAACATAAAGAAAAAAAATGAGTGATTAATATTGGTCATTGGTGGTTTTAGAAAACACTATTAATAAGTATTATCTATTTTTCTAGAATGTATAGATGTATTTTAAACTACTTAACTGACCTGGCTGTATATTTTGAAAAGAATAATATTTTAATTTTTTATCTGGGTCAGCAGTCTCTCATCCGCTGTTAACTTTTTATTTGTGTGTGTGTTTGTGTGTGTGTGTGTGTGTGTGTGTGTGTGTGTGTGTGTGTGTGTGTGCAGAAGCCCTAAAACTTAGGTTGTAATTTTCAGTTATCCCACCTTTCAGATTCTTGATAATAGCCTCATGTAAAATTCACTGATACTCAGTGATAGTAGCACACTCTCCACCCTGCTTCATTCAAATGATGAGCAGATATCAGAACGATATGAATGTATGTAATGTAACTGAGTCATTGATTTAATTTGGGAACACTCCACATGTGATAGTTTTGAGGACACTTTGTATCCCTTGCAGTTTGATGATTGATTTATGTACATAGTTGCAGAGATGTTTGATTCTTGTTCATAGAATATTGATGATGCCATGTTTAAGTGTGTGATAGGCAGTTAGTTTTTGTATAATATTAGACTACTGTTAGGTAAAGATATTTTACAGATAATATGGAACATTTTGAAAACATCTTGAGCATGGAAGCCTTTCAACAAAAAAGTGATAACATGTTCAGTTTGAACGATAAACAACCAATCAGCTTTTAATTGATATCATTTGTCTGGTGCTAAAGTACTATATTTGTCATTGTAACACATTTGCAAGTTTTGCTTCCTTTGTGCGTACTGTTATTAATTAGTCATTTTCTTATTCCTTTGTGTCTTCAGATATGGGTAGGTCTAAAGATCAAAGCAATGGAGGGAGCAAATCAGCATCCAAGAAGACAAAGTCCCGGACGAAGTCTGCAGACAAGGATGAGAAAAAAGCAGCAGAGCACCAGAGGAAAGCTGAAATGGAAACAAAAATTCGAGACAGGGTTGCTTCAGAGGCCAGAGCATTTGATGTTGTAAATCGCCTGATAGAGCCAAACATCACTGCAGAATACCTTCTGCAAGCAGTATGTAGTGCATTAAGATCAGTACTTTTATTGATTAGTCGGGTTTTTTGTTGTTGTTGTATTATGATATTATACTAGCATGATTTAAAACTAATAAAAATGTGTACAGTAGTAAGTTGCGGGGGTGGGGGGGGGGGGGGGGGGGGGGGTATGGTGGGGGGGGGGGGGGGGGGGGGCAGGGAGGGGTATGGGGGGTGGGGAATAGACATCTTCATAAAATGCAAATGCTATACTTCCTTAGATTTTGTAATTATAGTATTTTTAAATATTTTTATTCATGACTGCGTAGAAGTTTGGTTACAGAGTGAAACATATGATCAGATATGATGCGCATGTTATCTGGTTCTTTTTTTTATGTCTCTTGTTAACTTCTTTTTTTTTTCTAGTGCCAGTTCATTGATCACAGTCACTATGAAGATGTTGTGGAGGAGCGCTCCATTAGCCGTCTGTGTGGCTACCCAGTATGTAGCAATGCTTTGCGTCAGGTGAGTCATCTTCTGTGGATAGCTTTTTAGTGGTCAGATATGCCTCACATTACTGTGCTGCATGGCTGTCTACCATTCTGTTTGATGCTGTCGTGTTTGTTCCTCGACCAGTTTTTATTTCTGCCAGTGTGTCAGTCTTTAGGTTTCTCATTCTGTTCGTCCTGTCTTTATTGTGCCTTTTACCATCCTGCATTCTTTCTTCTTTGTTTTTTTTTCCTCTATAATTCATCTTTTGTCTTTGTCTTAATCTAAAATCTGTCTGTTGGCTTGCTTATGGAAGTTGAGTTCTTACAAACTACTGGGTTGAATATGGTTTGGACTGGCATTGATTAACTTGAGTATCTGTTGAAAATGATTTATCATGTTGTCTTGATTTTATTCAACTTTTCAGCTGTGTAATTCAGTGTGACAGGGTAACATATGCACACACACTCACACAAACGCGCGCGCGCACACAAACACACACACACACACACACACTTGTGTGTGTGTGTGTGTGTGTGTGTGTGTGTGTGTGTGTGTGTGCATGCATTTTTGTTAGTTTTTCTGTCTGATCTGGAAAGTCCAGTTTGTGTTTCAGACCACATGTCATTTGAGGATTTGAATTCATATGATCATGAGCAATATTGATTTTGATAAAAGTTGCTGTGACTTTTTTGTTTTTCTTTCCATATGTCCAGGTGGCAAAGCAAAAATACCACATATCAACCAGATCAAACACTGTGTTTGATATCACAGAGAGAAAGGTAAGTGTGATTTTTATACTGGCAGTTTTCCTTTCACAGTTACACTGTCCCTTTATATGACAGGCAGTCTCAGTGCATGGATGCAAAAACAACAACAAAAAACACACACAAGAAAACGGGAATGAGAGATAACTATTTTAAACACTGATATATATATGTATCAATAACAGTTTTCTCAACAGATATATCATGTGGAATTCTAGAGAGGAATGTATGGTCAGTGAAATGTCTTGACAGGAATGTATGATCAAGTGAGATGATAAAAGTGTTGGCCAGATTAAGAAAGGCTTTGATGAAGGCTTGATATGTATGATTTATTTTCTGTGTGACTGTAGTTACTACTTTTGTGAGCTCGTTTCAGTTCAGTTGAGTTTCAGTTACAGCTGTTAACTATCTTGGGAGACATGAGACATTCAAAATTTATCAATGGAGAGGTGAGACAGAGAGAGAATGTGGCTAGTTGAATTCATCATATGAATGTATTACATTTTGACATTGTTTATCTGATATCAGCACTTTGTTACAACTGTTTAGTCTGTGCTAAGGCAGTACAATTCAGCTGTGTGAATTCTTATGCTATTCATTATAAGTACCTGAGCTAATGATATTAACACACAAAACAACCATCTTTACTTGTGGAAGTACAAAGGAGAAAAAAAAAAGAGAATAATTTATATCGTTGTTGTCTTCATTGTAAAACTTCAAACTTATCAGGTAATTATGTTCTGTATGGTATGTGTTGTTATCTTTGAACAGAAATTCTGCAGCAACAGATGTTATACTGCTTCTGAACACCTCCGAAAACAAATTCCTCAGACTCCTGTCTGGACTCGCAGAGGGGCGAGTATGGACCCCTTTGATCTTTTGCACCATGATGTCAGCGGGTGAGAAAGAGGTTTTTGTTAACCCTTTCGCTGCCAGGAAAATAAGATTTAAGTGAAATCTATTTGCCAGGGTTTTTTCACAAAAAACGGGTATAAATTTTCAAAAAATTCTGTGCTCTTTGTTATTGGAGAAAGACCCATAAAAGTATATATTTTCTGAAAGGTAAATGAATAAAGAATACAAAACACATGCTGTTTTCCCATTTTATATATTTTTAGTGACATGCTGTTGTTTTGAAATCAGTGTTTTGTTTTTTGTCACATTTTCAACTTGTTCATAACAAACATTAGTCAGGTAATTTGCACAAAAACATCATATTTTCTTGACAAATGGATATCTGCAAACACAAAATCATACTAGAACAACCACAATATATATATATTTTTTTAAGAGATAGATACACAATACATTGTGACTTCTCCAAGTGATAAGATGGATGTGAGGCCACGCCCCCTCAGTCTCCACCCCCCTCCTCCTCACCCCTCTCACACGTTCACTTGATTCAGTTCTCATCAGACCGCGTTGGCTGCGTGCCAAGAATATCGCTCTGCTGCTAAATCGGTCATCTGTCGTCTGCTAACATCTGTACAGCCGGCATCACTCACTGACAGTCGCATCTTGGCCACTCTCTTGATTACTCCCTTTATTTTCTATCAGATCGTCCTATAAATGTTCATCACTATCTTCTCCTTCGAATTTACGCTTCAGTTCTTTCTGAGCATCAGCTAAAGAAAGAAATCATGGTTGATTTAGTTCGTCACGATCGCATGTCTTGAGCACGGCGTCAGTCCGACATTTTGTTGAGCGAGCGAGGAGAGAAGTCAGGCAAACACTTGGACAGTGACCCAACCAAAACGTTCAAATAAAGGACTGCTTCATGACGTAGATGGGGTTTCTAGCTATGAATAGAATCTAGAGAGATTCCCCAGGCTAAAGCTACCACTATTTTTGCCAAGGAAGTGAATGCAAACCAGGGAAAAGTCAGAATATTTCGATGACGAGTTATCTCGTCATGCAGGCAGCGAAGCATACATGCTTGCCATGACGAGTTATCTCGTCATGCAGGCAGCCTAGGGGTTAATCAAAATGATCTTACCAGCTTGTCATCTGGTGTCTGTGTGTAAAGTGTGTTTCTTCATCTGTGACAGTTCTACATAGATTGGTTTTAGACTTGGACCCTGTTAATACTCTGACTGTATTTAGTAAGGGTTGTTACCTATAACAAAAAGAGCGACAGAACAAAAAAAGTCAAATATTATTCTTTTTATTTCTTCTCATGGAACAGTCACTTTCTTTAGTAAAACAAGTGTTTCTGTAGACAAAGTAGTTTAAATGCTCCTGAGTCCTCTGATGTTAAGCTTCCATGATCATATTGTTAATGCTTTAAAATTAAGTTTTCTTGATTTTTGTTCATATTTCTTTCTTTAGCTTATGGGCTTTTTGCCATTCATGTAAAACCTGCTTGGAAGAGTTGGTTTCTTTATTCTTTGGGAGTAGGTCGCCAGCTGTCCAAAGAAAATATTTTTTTGCCATTGCCAGGTGCTGATTACCTCCTCCTGTTTAATTCTCTATAGGATCCCTTTCTCTTACTTTCTTTCATCTTGGGTTATCTTTATCCCTTTCTCTGTCCTCCTTTCCCCTTAAGTATGCCTTAGCTCCTGTCTCTGTGTCTGTTATCAGTCCATGTTCCTGTGAATTGTCAAGCTTTCTTTTTTGCACATCATTCAGCAGCTTAGTGATATTTTCCAGGTGTGGGGAAGGAGAAGAGGTGATTGGCAGCAGGATGATTGGCCTGAGAGACGAGCTGTTGCTGCTGAAGAAACTGGATCACGCGGACGAGAAAGCAGCAAGAACCCAAAAACTCCAGTCTGCTGAACATGGCCGCACATCAGTGGAGGAGAGCAAGCAACTGTCTGATGAGCTCCTGTCTCTGTCCACAGAAGAGGAACTGGACAGAGGCATGGAGAAACTGTCACTGACGGAAAGTGATGGGGACAAGGTAACGTCTGCTGTGACAGAAAATTATAGAAGTACCGGTGATGCGTATGGTGATAGGTCCATGGATGTAGAACGGGGAGGACAGAGGCAAGAGGAAGCAGCTGCCATCAGAAGAAATGGTGACACACAAAAACTTTCGGGTGACAAACTGGAGAGTGTTCAGGGTGATCATTTGGGGCTGGAGTCCTCCATGAAAGACCTGACCCTGCAAGACAGTGGTGATCTGAACGGTGCGGACGTTGACAGTGATGATGACTGTGCAGGAAGCGGTGGGAATGTTGGGGTTAGTAAAGACTGTATGTGTGAAAGAAAAGGTTCAGCAGTTTCCAAGACACACACAGCGCTGCTCAGGACAGGGGCAGCAGACAGTGATGATGATGAGGAGCAGGAGACCAATGTTCAAAACTGTACTATTTCAGCAGAAAGAGGTGATTCAGCTGGTAAATTGACAGAATCTGGCAGTCTGTCCAAGCCAGGAGATCCAGTGGTTTCTGAAACATGTACAAATGGTCCTCAGCCAGTGGAGCCAGACAGTAAAGCTGGCACTGGACATGCTTTAGCTTATACCTTTCAGGTGGATGAGAAACCAGAGGGAAATTCTTTGAAACAACAGCCAGGGGAATCCAAACCTGCCTATCTCCTGCGCCTCTTGGACAGACGTCGAAACCTGCTATCAAAGGTTGCTGACATTCAGTCAGATTTCTCAGATCATCCCAAAAAGTCAGAATCAAAAACAATTTGCTCTGCTGGCAGCAGTGAGATTGAAAGTAAGGAAGATGAAGCCAAGCCACCTGTGTCAGAGAGGAGACAGGGCTCAGAAAAAGAAAACAAACCTGATGGAAGTGCTTCAGAAAAGTTGAAACAGGAGGAGAAAAGCAGGCTGGGTCCTGGAGAAAACCATCCACCCAGGAAAAAGAAAAGCATTCAGGCTGTTAAGAATTCTTCCCTCCAAACAGCACCTCAAGCTGAAGTGTCTCCCCTCAGTTCCATTTGCCAAGTCATTTCTACCTGGATCTCTGCAGAGACTTTAGATTACTTGGGCTTAACCTCTGCCCAGACTGAAGGCTGCAAAGCAGATGAAAATGACTCCACAAGTATGTTTCACAAAGATCCAGAAATGAGGAGAAAATACGAAGATTTGTGTCTCCGCTTAGCAGGCCAAGAGAAGGACTTTGATGATGTGCTTGGAGAAGAAGAGGTTGAGGAGAAGGGCGATAAAAGGGGAGGAGGAAAAAGACCATTGCCCAATTATGGAGAGTTGAAGAAGCAGACAGATGAGTACCAGCTCAAAGTCCACAGCTTCCTGGGAGGTTCCACGACTGTAAAAAGCAAGGCAACAAAGGTACAGAATTCGAGACTTTACTTGTCTGTCACGTTTTCTGCCTTAAAAAAAAAAAAAATCTTTGAGAAAAAAAAAGGTTGCTGTAAGGAAATGTTACATGTATACGTATATGTATGTGTTAATATATTTTTTTCAAGGTGATGTGTAACTGCAAAAATGCTATCTGTATGTTTGGGTAATAATTTGCTCAGCTATCAGCTCCAAAATGTGCTTGTTTGGCAGAAAATGGAAATATCATTCTCCTATTGAGCAACTATTTTAGATACAATTTTTTGTGCCTGCAATTTGCTATGAATATTAAGTGGTGCAATATAATTCATATTCTGAATCCAGTTTCATCTTCACTGGTTGATTTTGGTGAAAATTTATATATATGTATATATATATATATATATATATATATATATATATATATATATATAGTGTTTGCGACGCAGTTGCTGTAATTGCTGCTTATTTTGCTTGTTTACATGAACCACGCTCGCTTATGTAAAAACATGAATTTGAATGAGTTTGCAGAGACTTTTATTCTGCACCTTGCTCCTTCCGGCATTTTAAGACAAGTGTCTTAAAAGGTCAAAATTCCCAAACAAAGATGATTTCTCAACACTACATCACCCTTTCCCTTGGATGGAAAATTAACTCCCAAAAATAACATAAGGTAACGAAACTGACAACAACCGTTGAAAACATGGAACCTCACAAGGCAAACAAAAGAACTGTAATAATAGTCACTGAAAAGTTGGAATTTCACAACAATAAACAAAAAACAACAAAACTGTAACTAACTGTGTCACTGTCTTTTTTTTTTTTCTCTCCCCCTAAAAAAGAAAAAGAAAAAAAAGTTCAAACACTATGGGGATCTTTACAACGTTCATGGTGTTGACTGATGGGTATCTGCATCTCAGTGGACAAGGTCAAGGACAAAATAATCCAGATGCCTTGGTTTGCGCACCTCGTCTCCAGAACAGCAAAGCGTCAGAGGTTCAGCAGACTGAGAGTGATTGCTCGGAGTGGTGTGTGCATGAGTGTCCAGCTGTGCGGGTCCACTGTCTATGGGATCAGCCTTGTCTTCCTCACTCTCACCTGGTGTGGGATGCCCGGGGGATGGTTTGAAGAAGCTGTTGCTCCTGGTCACGCGCTGGGCACCTCGCTGAGCAGTTAGCATGCTTCCCTTCTTGCCGATGACAACAAGGGGGGTGGGCTGAAAGGGGTTGTCAGCCTTGGCTGGGTGTGAGTTCTTCAGGAGTACGGGATCGCTGACAGCGATGGGGAAGGGTTTGGAGTATGCCTTGTCTGCTTACAGCTTCATGCGTGCTTTTTGCTCTGCGTCCCTGTTGCGCATGGCACTGTCATCCTGGCGTTCAGCTGGTAGTTCTGGCAGCCTTGTCCTAATGGGGCGATGGAACAAGGCCTTGGCTGGAGCCACTCCTGTTGTGCAGTGTGGCATAGTGCGGTAGTCTAGCAGGAAGCGGTGCAGATCCTGACGGAAGTTTGGCAGTGTTGAGCTTTTGACCACTTTCTTCACAGTTAGCATGAAGCGTTCAGTCTCTCCGTTGGCTCACGGCCATTCAGGTGTGATCTTGCGGTGGTGGATGCCTTGGTGATTGCAGTAAGTTGCGAAGTCATGGGAGTTCAATGGCGGTCCATTGTCTGTTTTCAGCATGTGTGGCATCCTGAATTCAGCAAAGATCGTGTCCAGTCTGGGGATGATCCAGTCTGGGGAATGACTGTGTTGGCCGACGTGGAGTCTGTGATGTCAATGATTTGTTTGCCGCATGCATGTCAACACAGACGCGTACCTTCCCAGGCTGCTTGGGCTTCGGTACAACCACGACTGGTGAAACCCAAGAAGTGGGCCCTGTTGCTCGTTTGATGACGCCCAACTCTTCATGCTTGAGCTGCTCTACAGTGTCTTGCCGGACATGAAAAGGGACCCGTCTGTACTGCTGCGTCACTGGCTGTACCTCAGAGTCAATGTATAGTTTGATTTTCCTGTCACAGAGTCGCCCAAGGCCATGGAACAAGTCTGGGAATTCCTCCTTGTATTCATCTGCTTGTGATTTGATATGACTCACTGTAGTCCGTAGCTTTAACTCACTCAGTACGGCCAGTCCTCTCTTCTCCTCTACACAGATCCCTCGGATGTCCAGTGGGTGTCTGAATGACCCAACCTTTAGCTTCCGTCGTCAGAATTGTGGTATTCTTTGTCAACATTCACCTCTTCAGTATAAGAGCCTTCCACTTGCAATATTTTGATGGTGGTAATTGGGGTGAAACGCTGTTAACGTCGTCTCTTTCGCCGTTCGTATGGAGAGAGTTAATGCTTTGCTCGTCTCTCAGCCCAAAATGGGCCTGTCCCTACCTTTAACAACGCATATGGTTGCATTGATGCTGGTGTGTCCATGTGAGAGGACAGTGGTAATTGTTCTGAGCACAGGGGTTGGGGACTGACTGCCATAGGCTGTGATCTGTTTGGATGAGTGTTGGAGGAGGGGCAGTGGCACGAGTGTGTTGTAGTCAGCTTGTGACAGCAGATTCACGGATGCACCTGAGTCTGCCAGGACAGGGAAAGAGTTCTCATTGACAGTGACTGGGAATGTGGGGAGGTTGGCATTGGATACAGCAAAAACATATGCAGTGTCAGTGGCTGCGCTGGGCTCGGTTTCTTTACTTGTGTACCCATGGACTGTGTTGATGTGTGAGGCAGGCTGCTACTGACCAGCAGACTGTTGGTGAGGCACTTGATTCTGCAGTCGCTGACTGGAGCGACATACTGAGGCAAAATGGTTCATCTTGCTGCTTGATTGGCGCTCCTGTTGAGTGCTGGACAGGCATTTCTTCCTCCCTCATGCGGCCAGTTCCCTCCACAGAAGTAGCAGGACTGCCGTGAGGGTTGCTGCTACTTTCCCAGTGAGCCGTTTTGACCACGTTGTACCTGGGCTTCGTTGTTGTGTTGAACACGATGTACCTCGGACTGTGGTGTGGGCCTTCTGCTGTCATCAGCTGTGCTTGTGTTGTGGTTAGCTGCCAGGCTGAGCTTTGGGTTGGCAAGTCCTTTCTCATGCACCTTTTGTGATTTGCAGCCGGCTATCAGCTGTGATTGCACTTAAGCGTTGATGCCGTGAAACCCACAAGTTGCAGCTAGATGTTTGAGCTCAGAATAGAAATTGTCAATGTTGTCAGTTTTCTGCTCAATGTGACGAAACACATATTTCTCGAACTAAAAGTTAGAAGCAATGCCTGCTGCCACATGTCGTCTAAGATCTTGTAAGCAGTGAAATAAGTTTGCAGTTTTGCAACCCACTTGCTCCAATGAACAGCACGACCCCTGGGACACAGTCAAAAGAAGGGTAAGGTGGGGGTGCGGCCGCCATTTTCAACGACCAGTCGGTTTATTCAAGTGGAACACAAACAGTCACTCTTAACTTTGTAATCCTTGTCACCAATGCGGTGTTTGCATTGCAGTTGCTGTAATTGCTGCTTGGTTTGCTTGTTTGCATGAGCCACGCTTGCTTATATAAACACATGAATTTGAATGAGTTTGCAGAGACTTTTATTCTGCACCTTGCTCCTTCCGGCATTACAAGACAAGTGTCTTATAAGGTCAAGATTCCCAAGCAAAGAAGATTTCACAACACTACAATATATATATATATATATATATATATATATTTTTTTTTTTTTTTTTTTTTTTTTAATTCAAAAAGCTGGAAATGATGTATAAAATTGACATATCTAGAGTAGAGGATGGCAGCTAGAAATTATATTTGAAATGGATAGATAATCTGTACAGAAGATAATAAGATTTGTTTTATATTCCATGATATAAGGCAAAATCAGATGGAGGAGATGGGGACAAATTGGACAGTGAAAGACCTGTTGTACTGCCTGACATTGACTCTCACAACCAGCAACTGATTCGGAGACGCATTGTCTTGGAGCGTCTGGACCGCACGTGAGTGGCTGGTTACATTATTTATTTTGCATTCAAGATAAAAAAAATTGTGGGTGTGCTGTGCAGTTTTGACCATTTTATGGGAGAATGTGTGTTTGTATTTGGTGTGGATAAGTGTGTTCAACTATGTGTAATATTCTGTTTGTATTTGGTATGGATAAGTGTATTCAACTAAGTGTAATATTCAGGTTATCATTACCTGTTTAACCAGATTGTTCCATCTCTCATACTGTAACAGTTAAGAAATACACACACCACACACACACACAAACACACAAACACATATATGCGCTCACACAGAGACAGAAGAGGGCTGATGATTATCAATTTTGTCTTAATATTTATGTAGAAGTGGTTGGACTTACGATCTCAACAATTTCACTCACTGTAGGATGCCAAGTCTGTTGCCACCCCTGGGCCTGTCGGTCCAAGACATCTCTGCATCCTTGAGAGAACTGGTGTTTACATTCAGGTATGCATATTTGTTCACAGGAATATCATGAAGTTTGTTTTAGCAGAGGGAGTTTAGTGGGAGGCATTTAATAATGATAATAATAATAAATAATAATAATAGTATTTATATAGCGCTGAATCTTGTGCAGAGACAAATCAAAGCGCTTTTGCACCAGTCATTCACACGCATGCATAGCTCTGAAACTGTAGAAACTAAAGACAAGGAAGAGGCAGGCAAAGGAGCCTATTTTGGGAAGAGGTGGGTTTTAAGGCCAGACTTGAAAGAGCTGAGTGTGGAGACTTGACGAAGCGAAAGAGGAAGTTCATTCCAATTGCAAGGTCCAGAGACAGAGAAAGAACGGCGGCCAACAGTCAAGTGTTTGAATCTGGGTATGCGTAAACGGAGTGGATCCGAAACCGATCGTAGTGAGTGAGATGGAGTGTAGAGGTGAAGGCAGCCGCAGAGATAGGAAGGGGCAGTTTTGTGAATACATCTATAACATAGAGTGCTGACCTTGTACTTTATTCGGTGTGAGACAGGGAGCCAGTGGAGATGTTGCAAAAGAGGAGTGATGTGCTCAGATCTTTTCTTTCTGAGGACGAGTCGGGCAGCAGAGTTTTGTATGCGCTGAAGGGACTGAATGGATGAAGCAGGCAAACCAGATAATAGAGAGTTACAGTAGTCAAAACGAGAGAGAATGAGAGAAATGACAAGTCTAGATGTTGCGTCAGTGGACAGATATTTCCGGACGGAACTGATGCTCCTCAGTTGACAGTAGCAGGACTGACATGTCTGACTGATAATTTTTTGCATGGACAGTGTATTGTCAAGGACAACACTGAGGTTCCTGACTGACCTGGAAAGAGGGATGGATGTACTGCCAAGTTTGATTGTGTCAATTGTGATGGAAGACAGTTTTTGGTTAGTTCCTGTGATCATTGCTTCAGTTCTGTCCACGTTCAATTGTAACTTATTTAGAGTCATCCAGTTTTGAATGTCCAGGAAGCAGTTGGATGTTTCTAGCAAGAGCGACAACAATTTTTCAGGGGTATCACTCTTCTGGAGTTGAGTGTCATCAGCATAAAAATGATGACTGATATTATGGCGGTTGATAATTTCAGCGAGAGGAGCAGTGTATAGAGTGAAGAGCACTGGGCCTAAAACAGACCCCTGTGGGACTCCATGTTCGATTTTAACGGGTTCAGATTGGAAATGATCAACAATGACAGACTGGAATCGATCAGTGAGATAAGATTTGAACTAGTTTAGAACAGTGCCGTTGATACCAAATGTAAAATGAAGACGGGAAAGAAGGATTGAATGGTCTATCGTGTCAAAGGCGGCTGACAAGTTGAGAAGAGTGAGAATGGAAATTTTTCCCGAGTCGGACGCTATCAGTAGATTATTCAGAATGTGGAGGAGAGTGGTTTTGGTGCTGTGGTCAGCGCGATAGGCAGACTGAAATGGGTGGATGAGATTGTTGAAACAAAGGTGGTTCAGCTGCTTCAGGACAGCTTTTGATAGTTGTTTTCTTTGTTTTTCTCCAATAGTTTACAAATATGCTTTTTGTAAATGTAATAATTAAGTCAGTGGTTCATAAAAATAATCAGATGTATGACCAAGAGTAACTACTACTATTCTACTGTGTGCTTGCCAGTGGATGTGTGTGTTGGGGAGAGTGGAGGAGAGGAGAGAAAGAAGACAAAGAATCAAATTGTTTGTTCACCGTTTTATCAAATCCTTGGAGTTTATGATGCGAATGGGTGCATTCACTGTGCATGCATGAAAAAGTAATTATGGATGGATGCTCTATGGTGACTGGACTTTTCTTCCTTTAAAAAAAAAAGAAAAAAAAAAAGTAATTGGGTTTTTCCTGTGTGTTTCTTTTAGTCAGGATGAATGCATTTGATTTGTATGACTAAAGCCTTTTCAAGTGATGAATTATTAATGTTTATAAAGTAATATTGAGTCAGCATGCAAGATCATGTCGATTAAGTGTTTGTGAATGAAGTTTTATTTTACTTTGTTTAGGATGATTTGTACATCTTTCGTTATATATATATATATGTGTACACATCTATATGTATATAGTCATGATTTTGTGATGACAGTCTGACCAGTCATAACATTATCTTCAAGCCTGTGGAGTGGACTCTTGCTGCCATCATTCTCCTGAAGATGTGAGTGGCTGCTTGGTCTGGATCTATCAAACTTTTGTATACCACATAGTAACAGATGCTCTGATTTTAGTTTATAGAAGAATACATTTATAATGCGCTTCAGTTTCTGATAAAAGTTCACAAAACCACGTTTGGCCTCTGAGCTCAACTTTCAGAAGGTTTTATGTTCTGGCTATTGTCAGTCACTGTGTCAGATTTGATGAAGATTGCTTGAAAACGCAGTCTTGTATCTAAGCTTTCTTCGTACTGCCACCTTGAACTTCTGACCTCAACTTTCAATAGGGTTTTTGCTTTCAACATGAACAGTCAACTAAAAAAAATTGAAGATTGAATGTTTGATCTGAGTTGACTCAGTACAGTGTGTGTAAGTGTGTTTTTAGCAGAAGGTGATGTTACTAATACATGTAACCTCATGATATCATCAGCTGTTCTTTAAGAAGGCAAAATATTACACATCACAGTGTAACAGCTGCTGCTCAGGTGAGCCATTTCTCTGTGCATGGTGTGTGTGTTGGCAGGGTGGAGAGCAAGAGTGTGGCGGTAAGCAGGGCCTTTCAGTCTGTGGACAGATGCAGTGCCTTCAACATGGTGCTCAGCCGACTGAACCACTCATCTGCCTCTGTGGGGCAGCTAGTGCAAGACATGCTGGCACAAAGCAAACAGCGTTTACAGGGACAGGGATCTTAGTTAAAGCTTGGTTGCAAACGGATTAACAGAGCCGTGTATGTGTAGATCATCATTATGTGTGTCTGTGACCTAAGATTTCTTGTTGGAGAAGGTTTGCATGTGACTCTGTGAAGGTGATGCAAGCTTCATGTTTAAGTGAACATCCCAAAGAAAGCAGATAAAACAAACAAAAACAAAAAAAAAAAAAAAAAAGAAAAGTAATTGATAACAATTGGGTTTGTTTTGAGTGAACAGTTGAACTGTTCAAATCAACTTCCTGGCTTTTCTGAAACAGTTGCAGGAAGTATCTAAAGTGAAAGTATGTCATGTTGATAAGTTATGTTGACTGCATGTTTGCAGAGAAGTTAGAAATAATGCATTGTTGTTGTCTTTTTAAATTTGGGATTTAAAGGAAATGTTGAAAATTGAAAAACTATTGCATTTGTTAACTTGGGTTGTGTTTTATCAGTTGTGAATTTAGTCTGACAGTGTCATGTCAAAACTAATAAAGTGTTCTTGTTGATTTTTGTTGTACTTTTTTTTTTGCTTTCTTAATCTGTGAAATGTATTAGTTGTAACTTTATTTTTCAGGATACAAGCCATATGGCTTGTCTTTTTATATCAGAAAAAACACCGCACCTGGACTTCCAGCCACGCAAAAACACGGATCATAAAATTTATTAATTCATTTGTTGTTGCTAACAGCTTAGCAAACTGCTCAAAGCATGGCCAACTGCATAAGTCATATCAGGGCAGATAAAACAACATAAAAAGCAAGACCAAGAGGGTTTTTTTTTTTGTAGTTTTTGACAGAAAACATATAACATATTCACGATGATGGTAATACACCATTAAACTCAATGACTATTCAGATAAGATTCTACTGACAGCAACAACCATATTGCTGAATTTAAAAGTTTAAAAAAAATTAAACCAGAATTACATTTGACACACAAAACAAACATAAAAAGCTTAGAACGAGAAGTATGAACTAATAAAACCTACAACTACCCCCATGTTTACATCTTATTATAAAGGAGGGAGCTATAGAAAAGAGGTGCTGAATTTCCAGGCTGAGATGCACTTCTACAGCTTAAAGTAAAGAGTCTGAACTAAAAGTACAACAAGAATATGACTGTACCTCATGCAAACATTCACTCAACAGCCAAACTTTTATAAAAAAAAAATATAGCAATTAAAAAAAAAAAGTTGCCAGATCAGAATAGAATAAAAACGTGTCCATGACCCATCTAGTTATTTTGGTCACCATCATCAATAACAGCATTAACCCCTTGATTGCTGGGGGGAAACAACGCAGAAGAAAGTGGTGTTGCCAGTCACAAATAATATGCAGAACAATTTGCCAGAAATTGAGAAAAGGGTCTAGATATACACCACTCCAGATCAAATGTTTGAATTAGAGTAATTTCCCTTCATTTGATGTCATCAGTGACGTTCAGGGGTACCTGTATTCAGCAAAATTTCGAAACGGTGTTGGCCATATTGTCAGCGAATGTTTAACAGCTTTTGCAGAATTGTCTTGCTATGGACTCAGATGAGATTATGTCTACCTCCTGAAATCCGTTCAAAGCAAGGTCATACTTTGTCTTTTGCATTTTAATTGTATTTTTTCTGACACACTATTGAAGAAAAAGTATTAATGACCAGATGGAAAACTGACATGTACCCCCCCCTCCCCCCAAAAAAACCCCCACAGTAATCTGTAATATTAATCTATGGACTTGAGATCACAATGACCTGTAATGTAAATATAGTCCACTGACAAAGACATGAGTACAAGTTACAGGATTGACTTGATTCTTAAATTTTAAGACAATATTAAAAAATAAGTGAAAGCTTCTTCACACAAAATTCACAGTATCCTTGATCATTGCTCTGTATAGTGAAGGCATTTGTGTGTGTGCACATGTGTGCGCGAGTGTGTGTGTCAAATTAATCATTATTATGGAACACGGCATAGATATAAAACAAAATTAGTTGAACACGTTCTTAAGATACTGAGAAAAATAAGTGTGAACAGTACTTAACATTCAACACAGATGCTATATACACACACTGGAGCATGCTGTCATACATAAAATAGAGCACTTGCAAGCATATACACACATACTTCAACATTCTCCACACACAACAGGAATTATGTACAGCTCACCCAATCATTTCACAGCATTTTGAAAAATATTTTTCAAAGAAATGGAAATAAAGTAATGATTTATCTGTGTAAAGTGCATCACAAAAACTAAATATAGATTATTATTTACGAAAGCACAGACTGATTCCCTTATGTCCCTGGGATTCATGAACTAATCTTCCTCTCAGATTGTAGTCAAAAGAATAAAGAGAGTCACAAAACAGTGTGACCCCAATCAGTCCCCACGCACACACACAATGGTTCAGTTGTTGTGCAACACGTTGTTGAAGGCATTGAAGGAAGATTCCAGGTCAAACAACATCTGTCGCACCTGTCCGTCATCCAGCTCTTCTGACGCCTGCATGCTGCCCAGGGTGTCCAGCCTGACAGAACAGAGTAACGTGCTACACTCTTCTGTGCTCTCTTGACCACAGTTTGAAAAATAACATTTTTACCCTTGAATATGGTTTTATCTAACATACTAAAAATGACCCAATAGTGCAGACTCCAACAGATGTCTGATTCCTGTCCTGTGCTAACTACAAATCCACCCAAGTGGATAATCGAAAGTAGCTGTGGCGAGTAGCCTGCCTTTGAACATTACCTCCCTCCCTTTTTCCAAATTATATGCAAGGCCCTCTTTTCCGGCAGTATCTTGCTTACTTGTGCATTCTTGCAGCTTTTTTTTGGTTGTATCTCCTATAGATTTCCACATCAATCGCTTCTCTGTTGCTGCATGTTGTCATGTCTCCTAACAGACTATTTTACACATGCTTTTCCATGGCCCACTGATGCAGGCCATGACAGAGGTCTGATTCCTGTCCTGTGCAAACTACTACCCTGGCTCCTGTAGAAAAATCTAAAAGCAGGAGCCGCTAGTGACCTCCCTTAGTATATTTCCTCCCTTCAGCATGCCAATGCACCTACCCTCTTTTCCTACATTGGATTGATATATTTTGCTTTTCCTGTACAAATCCATGGAAGCAGACATAATTCACACATTGATTTTTCTGCTTGGAATGAACATTTGTTACGTTTTGGTGCAGTTAGATAAAACTTTGGATGTAAAGTTTTTGCTTCTGCCACTTTTTGTGGTATTTGCATTTGATCCTTCATTTTTCAACATGCTTAATGCCGTAAAGTATTAAAAAAATAAATAAATAAAAATAAAAATAAAAAGGATAACAAAAAGAGACTTGTTTAGCAATAGTGCCCCCTGCCCCAAACTTCCCTACAAAACATTACAATTCTGACTTCATTTCAATCTGCTCTCTAATGAGGAACAGTGACTGAAAGATTCATGTTCTAAAGATCTCCAAACTGACGAAAGAATAATACACCAGCTCACCACTTTTGCACTTTGGATCGGCCCTCAAAATCAGCAGGCAATATACTCATTCTGTTCATGGTTTCCATCAGCTCTCGAAGATCTGGGTGAATCTGCAAAATACACACACTTTTGTTGTTTGCAAACTCCATAGGTACCTACACATAGGGGGAAACAAAATATCACCACTATCCTGAAATATCATCACCAATAAGATATCTTAATAAAGAATAATCATGAATAAAGGGGGTAAGTGAAGCTGGGTGTAGGTCTAAAACTAAAAGTCACAAATACATTTTGAAGTTCTGTCACATGACAAAAATGCTTTTCCTATTCACTTGATCCTCATTAATGTTAATCATTTACCTCATCCATGGCTCTGATCTCCAGCCTCAGCTTGTCCATGATGGTGATAAACAGCTGAAAAAATACATGACACAGGAATATTAATTCACCCATGTACACAATCAGAAAAAAACTCCAAGAATAATAACTATCACAGAATCAGTAATTAACTATAAGAATAATTCATGGACACAATCACAGGATAAGTAATTAACAATTGGAATAATAATTTGCTCAGGTGCATTATCTATAATAGGTATTTACACACAAATGAAAACTGATGGAGGGTGGATAATATGTCTGTGATATCCATGCACATTATACAAACCTCCACTGCTTTGTGACAGTGGAGAGAATAAATGCTGTGCGTGTGTGCTTGAGGCGTGTGTGCTTGCGCGCATGCATGTGTGTGTGTGAAAGGCATGTGCATATTCATGTGTTAAAAAGAAAGAACACACAAAACTGACAGAGTGTGAATAAAAACCAATGTACAAAACTGGACAACCTCTGGGTTCCATGAGCATGCAAAGAAAAATATGAAATCACAAGGACATAAATTTTGAATGTTTGTGCTTTTTATATAAGTCTGATTTATGCTTGTTAGAAAGCAGTGTATTCAAACACATTTACTGTCTGTTTAAAGTACCAAAAAATATTAGAAATGCATCAACTGAGCACTGCACTAAAATGATAGCTGTACCACACTGCAGTCTCAGCCTGCCAAAACAAACGCTGAAATGTCAGACTCACAGAAACAATGTCTGCAATGCATTTGCTGGTGTTGCCCTTATCATCTTTGATGGTGATGGGTCGACCTTCTTTTATTCTCTCCAAGGCTGCTGGGCAGTCCAACTGTAAGCGAACAGAGAGCACAAATGTTAACCTGTGCCAGCACATGCAGTCAGCAACACTCACTCTTCAATAGAGCACTTCTTTTTCTGTAGAAAGCTTTGCTGGCCAACAACAGGCTTATTTTGTGCACAACACATGAAATTATTAAGGTGGTTAAGCTCAGTGCCTGAGGCACATTAGTGGTAACTCTTACCAAAAGAAAAAAGTGAAAAACAACAACAACAAAACTGCAAAGTATATCCCAACTTTTCTAATTTTGTATCCAGCATGCCAACAGGTTCAAAGTAAGTGCATGAGCCACAGACAAAAATAGCCATGACAGAAGACGGAAATTATGGATTTATGCCTAAAGGCCTGAATGCATGATAAACTGTCTATAAGTGTACAATAACAAGGTATTTCAGTTGCAAAAAATTTATACCATACCCTGTACTTCTTCATGAAATCTTCCACAGTAGTGAAATCACTCTGAACTTGCTTGAAGGCTGCTTTGTACTGGACAAGCAACTTGGAACATGTGGCTGTGTACCTGTTGATTCCAGATAAAATAAACGGTGTCAAGCAATTAAGAGAATGTGATTATGTAGCTGCTGAAACACATACAGTACTTCACAAAAGAAAATAAAAGCTTGGAAGGGACACATGTTGATCTGCGTTTAGTCAGAATACACCGCAGAACACAGAAGAGACAACGAGAGTGAGCGTGTGTATGTGTGTAGTGTAATGTGGTGTAAGTTAGAGCTGTACTTCCCAGCTCAACTCTCGGCTTACATCAGAGACTGATATTAGACTGCACTTGGGCCAACAATGAAATGAGAGTTGTATGATCAATGGTTTCTCCACTGCAATGCAATGAGAATTCATTTAACAGTTTCACTGCCAGGAAAATAAGATTTTAGTGAAATCTATTTGCCTGGGGTTTTAAAAAAAAAACAAACGGGTATATATTTTCAAAAAATTGTATGCTCTTTGTTATTGGAGAAAGACCCATAAAAGTATATATTTTCTGAAAGGAAAATAAATAAAGAATACAAAACACATGGTGTTTTCCTATTTTATAGATTTTCAGTGACATGCTGTTGTTTTGAAATCAGTGTTTTATTTTTTGTCACATTTTCAACTTGTTCATTACGAACATCAGTCAGGTAATCTGCACTAAAATATCTTTTTTTTCTGGACAAATGGATAATACCTGCACACACAAATTATACTAGAACAACCACAATAAAAAATAAAATAAAATAAAAAGAGACAGATACACAATGCACTGTGACTTCTCCAAGTGATAATATGGATGTGGGGCCACACCCCCTTGGTCTCCACCCCTCTCCTCTTCACCCCTCTCACACGGTCACTTCATCCAGTTCTCACCAGACCGCGTTGGCTGAGTGCCAGGAAAATCGCTCACACTGTGTCTTGCTAATATTTGGTCACTTTTTGTTGTCTGCTACAGCTGTACAGTCAGCATCCCTTACTGACAGTCATATCTTGGCCAGTCTCTTCATTGCTCCTTTATTTTCTATCAAATTGTCCTATGAAAGTTCATCACTGTCTCCTCCGAATTTACCCTTCAATTCTTTCTGAGCATCAGCTAAAGAAAGCAATCTTGGTGGATTTTGGGCAACATGATCGCACCTCTTGAGCACGGAGTCTGACATTTTGCTGAGTGAGCAAGGAGAGGAGCCAGGCAAGCACTGTGGCAGTAACCCAACTAAAACATTCAAATAAAGGACTGCCTCATGACTTAGATGGGTTTTCTAGCTATGAATAGAATCTAGAAAGATTCCCCAAGCTAAAGCTACCAGTATTTTTCTCAATGTAAACCAGGGAAAAGACAAGAATATTTTGATGATGAGTTATCTTGTCATTGTGGCAGAGAAGCGTACATGCTTGTGCTGACGAGTTATCTCGTCATATAGGCAGCCTAGGAATTAAAGCTTAGTCTTTCGTGAAGGACTATGAATCTCAAACCTCCAACTAGGAGGCAAGACTGCACTTGCTCTTAGTGCTGCATCCTTGGGGGCGAGTTGGCCTCTGGGAGCCATCCCAATGCTGACTGTCCTAAAACCCTCTTAGCCGAGAGAGTGGGTTGTAAATCAGGAAAGTCCCCCTCCACTATAATGGAATTATAACCTGGACAGTCAGGACAGAATTTGCCTCCTTTGTTATCCTGATGGTCTTAGTTGGTCACAACTATGACACACACATGTATTATACATTTTCTCCCTTTAAAGCAAGAATATCATACAGAAAACAAAGACCAACTCACTCTTTTGGTAAGACTGCATCACGAATGTAGGCTTTCTCCAAGCTCTGTAAAGTATTGATCACGGCATACAGATCTGCCATGTTGTCATACCTGAGAAGAACAAGGGCAATTTTTTTTTAATTTATCACTGTTCCTTTGATATGTTAGTACTTTATTTTCTTCAAACAAACTCATTAAAACATAATTAGCAGAAAAGCAACAAGAAATTTAAAGAGATCTCTTCCAATAACTCCTGATTTTTACCATTGCAGAGAAAAACATAGAACTTTACACAGGATTTTACTTTCTTTCGCACATCACCATGAGTCACTGATATTTTTATCTATCAGTCAGAGTTCTCACAACAAACAGATCAAAATGAACTGAACAAAAAAAAAAAAGAAGACTTTTTAAAAGACCGTACAAAGGCGGCAGTCTTACTCATGATTAGCTGTATGTTCTATGACTACAATTTTAATTAAACAGGATCAGTTGAACAGTACTCACTTTTCTCTTTCTCTGGCTGTACGATACAGCTTGACCTCCTGCAAAATGACCACACATGAAAATGCATCAGTATATATATATATATATATATATATATATATGCTCAATGCTAAGCAAAAAGATGGTACCACTTTAGAACAGTTCTACTTCTAGTAATCATCCTAATCTTTGGTTGTTTATTCAGTCTATCAATTACGCCCCCCGCCCCCTCCCCTTCCCCCTCCCACCCACCCCAACTAATCATTTTGAATCATTCAAATTAAGTCATCAATTTTCATAACGTTCACATGACATATATATTTGTAAACCTTTTTTTAAATGTAGGAAATTGTACCTTAATGTTATTGATACTATTTCGTTTCAATTTGCATTCTATCTATGTGTAGTGCAAACATATCGAATTCAAAGAAATTACGAAGTTGAGCTTATATCAAGCTTAATTTAAATCATTTCATTTCCCTTAGTCAATGTTGATTTATGTCCTATAATATATATATAATCAAATTATACCATAAAAACAGAGCAAAGTGAAAAACCTACTGGGAAATCTGATGAAATCAGCACAGCGACAAATTTAAGTCAACTTACCTCATACAGGCCTGGATTGTTGGGTTGCCCTGAAAATAAATAAAAAGCACATTATTAAAAAAAAGAAAAAGAAAAAAAAAATTATCTGACAGTAGTTCGAGCTGATTTTGTGATAATGTGTCATTACATTACATATATCATTATAAGCATAATGAACTGTTTTCTTCTGGTTCTCTCACATGGGCTCCAGTTTTAATCAGTGTAAAGTTGCACAAGAAACAAGATACCTGCAGGGTGACTGATACTGTGGCAGCATGCTTGCACCACTGTCTTACATAAATGATACATATTTTTTCTCCTAGTGGCATACGTGTGCCTCTCTCTGCACGACCACCAGGCCTTCACATGTATCTTCAATCTTGTCACCCAACCATTCAATAAATAGTTCATTTGTTCATTCACTTTCAATGGCACTTAGCTTCTCCCACCAGTCTTTAAATCATTAGTTTTAAATTACCTCCACATGCCACAATTTCCACTTAAGTTTTAAAACCAAATACCACCTTTTGCCCTGCAAAAAACCTATCTAAAATTAGTTTATCTTGATACCCACTCTTTTCTCATCACGCTAAATTTACAGCTTCAAGAATTTAGCAGAACGCCAGAAGACAACAAACTAACTAGTATGTGTTTTTCTCCTTTGGTTTTCAGTTTTTATGTTCTAAGAAAATAACTTTTGTTCCACATTTATGATAAAACGTAAATTTTCATATTTCCTGTTTGAAGAAGGTAATTTTTGCCAACAAGTGACTTCTCTGTATTATGTTGTCAATGAAAAAGTAAATTTACAAAATTTTACTTTACAATGTGTGTGTGTGTGTGTGTGTGTGTGTGTGTGTGTGTGTATGTGTGTGTGTGTGTGTGCATGTGTGCGCATGTTGTTGTTGACTTAACACTGTGTACACTGTGTGTGCTTGTGTCTCTGTGTGCATGTGCATGCATGCTCATGTTGCTACTGCTGCTGCTTCTGTACTTGTCCTTTCATATATACACTGCTTGGCGAGTTGTACCCATATACTATTATACAGAAACACCTAGGCCTTTACTGCCACAACCCCAAAGCTGGCTGTCCATTGTGAACTATTAACATTGGCTGCCATAATGTCAAAAAGATGTCAAAGGGGACTCAGTGCTGCTGCTGACATTGGTGAGTCAGTTTGGTGGTGTTAAGAAGTCCCTACTGCGAGTTACCAGCTTCTAATCTATGTTATACATGACAATAATTATTAAGTAATGGTGCCAGATTTAGTAAAGTCTCCTCTGCAGTGAAGACTTCCACAATATCAACTTAACAACAGTCCCTCAAGACACACGAGATGTAACTAAAATACAAAATATTGGGCATTTTTCTATACTTTATTTATTTATTTATTTGAATAACTGATGAAGACAACAAAAATGTTGTAGTATATATCCATTTAGGGTCTGAGGCTACATCAGTAAGATCAATATCAGACAAGGCTATACTCGCCACTTTCTTTCACAATTTATATTCTGGCATCAATAAAGTCTGAGAGACACACTCACACAGACATCTGCAATCACCAAGAAGTGGATCAAGATGACTCGACTGCCTGGTCTCAATCTTCCCATTTGAACCCATGTAAAATATCCATGGATGGCAGGTTAAAAGGCAGTTCAGTCAACAAATATTTTGAAACAATCACAGAAAAGCCAGGAAAGTCCGGACATATTGCCTCTCAGTCTCTCTCACCAAACACACACACAAACAAACAAACAAAAACAAACAGAAACAAACAAACACATGCTTACACCGATGGGCACATAGTAAGTATACTTGCATGATCTATAATTCATAACACTGTTAGAGGGCGAAGGCATTGTAAATATGACGCATTTGATAAAAATAAGTACTCAAACCAAAATGTAATATATAGGTTGATTCACTCAACTTTAAGTCTATGAGCAGCAACTTTGTTTTTTGTTCTTTGGAGAATTAAACTAAAGAATTGAAACATGCCAAAACATATGGGAAATACCTGAACTTGTCTGTACTGTCGAGAACATTGCTGGATGCGTAGCTGATTTTACTTCTGCTAAACCAGGTCCAAGTAACAGAAAGTGAAGAGGATATGACGTCACGTAAACACATACTTTCGTTCCGGCTCTTGTTTGACTCCATGTAAAGATCATTACTGTTTATATTAAAAGCATCGTTTCGGAGAAATTGTAAAAGCTGTAAAAGGCAAAACTGAGTGAAAAGGAAAATCAGACATGATAGACTTATGCTATAAACAGCAGTATAGGAACTAGAAAAAAGGATGGTTTTGTATAGCAAACGATGAAACAGACTGAAATGAGGGACTGTTAAGAAATTAATTTTGCTATGTGCATTTTTCCTGCATAAAAAATTGTCAACTGCTGTGTGCATATAAATATTAAACAAAATCTATTTGAGAATATGAAACGTGGATGCCGGGCTGTGCAGATCTGCTACCAGGAACTATGCAGTTCTGCGCTAAGCTGAGTTTGATGGTGTTGTGCGCTGTCGCAGTTAGATGGACGATTGCAAAACATGGATATTCAGGTATGTTTTAACTCTTACATATTTAGATTGATGTAAGCTTCAAATTCAGTTAGCAGCAAAGGCCAGGGATAAGCCCGGCACCTGGTGTTGGAGAATGTGCATGCGCGCGAGCACACACACACACACACTTGCTCACGCAATCACGTGCGCTAGTGCGCACACGCATGCATCGTGATCTGCGTGTATGCAAGTGTACATCACTACATGTGTGTGGCTGCACATGTAGCACTTACACAGACACACACACACACACACACACACACACACACGTATTCGTGTATACACACACATAGAGTAAAAACACTTTATAACCACTGCACAGGATTGCATCCTCATCACACCTCCCCACCTATTCACATAAAAACAGAAAGTAAAACTAAAAACAAAAATAGCACAATTTCAAATCTGTCCATTTTACTCTGTCACATTGATGATAAATGGAAATGATTTTATGTTTTTGCAACATGGGTTTCATTAAGAAGAAGAGGGGGGGGGGAGAGAGATATGAGATAAGATTACTAGGGGGTATATAATAAATAATTTGAGAATACCAGGAAAGAGTGGATGATCACATGTAATTTTGATAATTTGTTTGAATGAATATTGCCACATACTTTTAGTTTTACATAAGTACTGGTGAAATGGTGGGGGGGAAAAGTGCCATTTGTGGGGTTTAAATGCAACCTTTTCCATTGGTAATAGGTATACTGCCCTTGCATCACTTTTGTTTTAAATCTTTGGCAAAATAATACAGACCCAGTGTGTGACTTCAACCAATATTCAAAGTGTGGTAAAAGTCCAAAACTTTCTTACTCAACTGTCATGCTTACCCAGACCTTCATATTTTGTTTTGTTGCACACATAAAGGGACACAAAGAATCTGCTAATGTTTGACTTTAAAAAAAAGAAGAAAATAAAATAAAGTGGTTGTTGTCATATTGAAGACTTATGATTCAACCAAACAATAAATTGTTGATTTTATGTGTTTGTATAAATGTAGATGAATAGATATCAAGATAGGAACATAAATAGAGCACTAAATATTTATCACATTGTTTGCATTTTACATTTTCAGGATGCAATAAACCACCAATGTTTGGTGACTTTGAAGCACAGAGGCACTGGATGGAGATTACAGTCAATTTACCTACTAGTCAATGGTAAATTCTGTATTAAACTTTTCTGTTACTCTTTCCATCATTTTGTATAACTATAGATGTTTCTCTTTCTCCTCCTTCCCCCTCTCTCTGTATCATCTCTCTCTCTCTCTCTCTCTCTCTATATATATATATATATATATATATATGCCCGTGTGTGTGCGTGTGTATGCTTGCACACATATTGTAGGTATTTGTGTGTGAGTCACTGAGTGTGTTCGAGTTTGTGTGTGTGTGTTACTCTTTGTGCAAATGCATCTCTCCCTCTCCCCCTCCCCCCCCCTCTCTGCCACACCTTCTCCCTCACCTTTTTTTCTCTTGTCTATTTCACCCTCTCATTTGCTTCCGGCTCAGTCTGTCAGCAATGTTGTTTTGTCTTTTATACTTGCAGTTCATATTTTAGGAATGTTACTTAAGAAAGTATTGTTCTAACTCAGTCGGTGCCAGTGCTGTTTGTTGTCCCTTCTTCAGAATCTTGTTGTTATATATATATATATATTGCATGCATTCATGATCCATGTCATAAATTTTATTTTCACTAATACTGTAATAATTAGCTTTTTTTTTGTCCAGGTATAAAAACAGCACAGATAATGATTTGTTGTACTGGGGTCTGGACTACCCACCTTTAACTGCATACCACAGCTTCCTTTGTGGCTTGGTGTAAGATACAAACACTTTGTTGTCTGTTTCAGTGTTTGAATGAAATGGGAGCATGTTGTTATGGGTTAGGGTAAGGGAGGATTTGGGTAAGGGGCCATAGTACACACTGTTACCATTTTGTACTGTATTTTTGTACTTTTTTTTATTTTTTATTATTTAGCAGAACTGAGCACCAGTCAGAATTGTGAACAGATGGTTTAGGGGCAAGATATGTGGTTGAGGAGGGGATTGCTTGTGATAACACCAAAAGATCTTTTTGTCAGCTTGTTGTTGGCTATTTTTTTAGTCTTGTTTTTGTTTCGTTTTTGTTTTCACATATTGTTTTCTCTTCACATTTGTGGTGTTATTTTTTGGGAGTGCTGTATCTGAATGTGCAGAATGATAATTTTGACATAATTCATGTAGTACCGTATTTGTTTTCCTAATCAAGTATCCATTTAGTTTGTGTACTCGTGGATGGGTGTTCTCTGTTTATGAGTGTGCATGTATGCATGTGTGTGTGTGTGTGTGTGTGTGTGTGTGTGTGTGTGTGTGTGTGTGTGTGTTATGTATGCATGTGTGTGTGCTTTTGTGTGTATATATTATTATGTAAGGCATATTTTAAGCTTCTTTTTCATCAGATGAATTACATATTCAGTCTGTATTATTGTCCTTGTATTATTGTTGTTATTTTTCTGCCTTATGTCATTATGTGCTGTATTATATATCATTATATGTATGTCATTATGTACTATTATATGTGTGCAGTTTCATGGGAGGTGCCTAGATCCCATCATAGTATCATATGGGGAATTTGAACACAAAGAAAATGTTTTTGTTATTATGTTAAAATATACTTTTGAATTTGATGTAAGTTTTACCTTTCATGAACAGAGCAAAATGGATCAATCCTGAATGGGTGGCACTAAATGACTCGAGAGGATTGCAGAATGATCAACATAAACTCTTCATGAGGTATTCAGGTCAGTGTAATAACATTTGTTGTTCTCTCTCTCTCCAATAATAATATTAATAATAATAATAAAGATGATGATGATGATACTAATGATAATAGATAGTTCTTATATATATACTACCCATGTAATGGGCTCTAAGCGCCATACATAAAACAACACATTTACAATAGTGCATAATAAAATAGCTCTGCACATGAAAAAATAACACGCATGTGTATCCATACATCAAGACAGTACTACAAATTGCAGGTATGAACAATCACACACACACGCACACATGCGCACACACACATACATGCATGAAAAAAATACCCATCGCATGCACACAGGCACGCACATGCTTGTGCACACACAAACATCCATCCACAGACATACACACACTACATTGATGATGACTCAAGTAAAGGGCAAAGTGGGGTGGGTAGGAGGAGGAAGAATGCAGACAATTAGCTATGCTTCATCACACCCAAAGGCCTGTTTGAATAGATGGGTTTTCAAGTTTGTTTTTGAGAGGACGATCAACATAGGTCCTGTGCGCAGCATGCTTTTTTTGCACTGAAAAAGAACCCATGGGAACGGAAGTGTTGTCTTCTGGCAAAATACTGTAGAAGAAATTATGTGGCATAGTGTATATTGGTTTGTCCAAAAGGAGTGACACCTCCTTGAGAAACGAAACTGAAACTGAAACCCAGCAGTCTAGTTGTTTTCCATTCAACTTTTGCGCCTACCATATTCATGACTGTGTATCAACTGTTTGTTTTGTGGGTTTTTTTTTTAAAGATGTATCCTTTGTTTTTTTCTTCTTTTTTTCCCTCAAGGTCTAAGTGTGTTGGGTTAAGCTGCTAGTCAGGCATCTGCTTTGCAGAAGTGGTGTAGCGTATGTGGATTTGTCTGAACACAGCGATGCCTCCTTGAGTAACTGAACTGAACTGAACTTTGTTCCAGTGGTGGTGGCTGATCTGCTGATCTACGTGCCAGCCTGTGTTCTGTGTTTTTTGATTCGTCGCCCTTTTTCTGACAATGATAAGGTGAGACTGTGCTACACTCCAGTCTGTTTGCTTGCTGATTGTTCCCTCGATTGATTGCTGAATTAGTTAATGAGTGAATTGATTAATTCTTGAAAGGGCTGTCAGAAAATGATGTATGCTTTATATAGTTTGTGATTGTTTTAGATTTGCTGATTGAGACATTTTCCTCATGAAATTTTGTGTGTTTGTGTGTGTGTGTGCACATGCTGGCTTGTGCATCCACTTGCTTTCTTTTTAACTTATTTATATCAGGATCTAAAAGTTTGACTAAAATCAGATACTGAGCTGTATTTTTCATATACACTGTAATTTCCAGTCATGGAAACCTACCTTAAATGGTCGTCTTTTTTTAAGGGGTATGTAGTTTTCTTCACTTTATTCACTGTTGAACTGGTGTTGCAGCTGAAAGGCATTGGGGTCCTTCTTCTGCAGCCTGGCCTCGCCCTCATCGACCATGGACACTTCCAGTATCCTTCAGTGAATTCCGTGCACCACCTTCTACTGCTTTTGTGGGCTCCTCTCCTCCCCCCCCCCCCCCCGTACCCCTCCCTCCATACACATATATACATATATATATATATATATATATAGAGAGAGAGAGAGAGAGAGAGATACATGTTCCAGAGCAGACTCGGGGAAACACGGGCAGTATGTACAGGGGCATCAAGGAGGCAACTGGTCCAGTTGCTTCCAAGACCGCACCCCTGAAGTCCAAGACAGGAGAGAACATCACTGATTAACGAAAGCAGATGGAGAGATGGGTAGAGGACTCCCTAGAGTTATACTCCACGCAAAACGTGTCAAAAGCAGCCCTGAGCGCTATTCAAGAGCTGTCTGTCATGGAAGAGCTGGATGCAGAGCCAACTGAAAAGAGCTGAGCAGGGCCATAGACTGTTTGACAGTTGGAAAGGCCCCAGGAGAGGATGGGATACCCCCTGAGGTCATTAAATGCAGGAAAGCAGCATTGCTTCAGGTGCTGCATGAATTACTCTGCATGTGGTGGAGGGAGGGCTCTGTTCCACAGGACCTACGATCCCATACGCTGAAGTGCTTGAACGTACAGGCTTGCCAGCTGTCTTTGCCCTTCTGAGTCAGTGCCGTCTTCGCTGGCTCAGTCATGTTTGCCGAATGCATGAAGGCCGCATCCCTAAAGATCTGTTGTACGGCAAACTATCAGAGGGATCTAGTCCCCAAGGCCGCCCCTGACTAAGATTCAAAGACGCTTGCAAACGGGACCTGAAAAGTACAGGTATTGACGTGCTGTCCTGGGTAAGCTTTGTGGACTCTCGTGGACCCTGGAAATCTGCCATTCAGAGAGGGGTGAAACAAACAGAGAGAAGCCGCTTTGACTCGTTGAGGAGAAAAAGAGCCACACGCAAATCAAAGTATGTAAACCAAGCAGCATCTACCTGTATCTGCCCCACATGCAGTAGAGATTGCCACTCCAGCATCGGTCTACACAGCTGCAGCAGGAAGTGCAATGCCCGGCAGTGACTATATTTCTGGTGCAGCCATCATCTCTCGAGACGGAAGGAGGCCGCTGCCGCCGATATATATATATATCTATGTTTATAAATATATAAATATATAAATATATATATATATATATATATATATATATAAAAGAGAGAGAGAGAGAGAGATACAGATTGTTCTTATCCCATAATTCAAGCATCACATCTATACTCTAGTTTCACTGGTGGCTGTATGCTTAACATGTCTGTGTTTTCTCAACTTATTGAACACTGATATGGGATTGTATGTGTTATATATACAAAGGGAGTTAAAGCAGCAGCAGATCTGCATATGTGCTGGTATGGAACTCTCAAAAAGAATAGTTCAGACTTGATCTCACCAAGACTCTTTTTCCAAGGTCTTTAGGTTCAGTTTGTTTCTCAAGGGGGTGTCACTGCATTGGGACCAATCCATATACACTACAACTACACCACATCTGCTAGGCAGATGCCTGACCAGCAGCATAACCCAAAGTGCTTAGGCCTTGAGTGTATGCATGTATAATTGTGTACATACCAGACTGGATTTCTTCCACAGAATTTTGCCTGAGGACAATACTTATGTTGCCATGGGTTCTTTTTCAGTGCGCCAAGTGCATGCTGCACATAAAATGTCAGTTTATCATCTCATCTGAATGACTAGATGCTCAGTTTGATTGTCCAGTCAAACTTGGGAGAAAGGGAGAGAGTGGGGTTTGAACCCTGACCCTCACAGACTCTCTGTATTGGCAGATGAGCATCTTAACCATTCTGCCACCTTCCTCCTGGTACAGTGCCTGGTGGGTGAAGGCTTAAGATTTTTTTCTGCTGCCATGTCAGAGAGTGTGCATAGGTATTTGTGAGTGTTTGTGCATGCATGGGAGCAAGCGTATGCGTGTGAGTGTATGTATGTGTGTGTGTGTGGGAGTGAGAAAAACAGAAAGAGAGAGAGGGGTTCATAAACTGCAGACCAATTCAAATCCCCACAAAAGCAGAGTGAGATTCTGCGTTGCAAACAAACTCCTTGACTCGGGCTGAGATATAACGGCATCAGCCTGGGCCTGACACTGCTGGCAGCGTGTGCGTTGGCCCGGCGACAGGACCTGGTCGGCGCCGTGCTGTTCTGCCTGGCCCTCAACTACAAGCAGATGGAGCTGTACCACGCCATGCCCTTCTTCTGCTACCTGCTGGGGTCCTGCTTCAAGCTCAGTTTACCTCGGGGGTATGTCTCTGTCTCTCACTCTCTTTTTTGTTGTTGTTGTCAGGGTTTGTTCAGGGTCATTGAAGCTTGGAAAAGTCTTGCAAGAACTAAGAGAATCATTTCCATGTCTGGGAAAATCTTTGGAAAAAAAATCATGTTTTATTGCCTTTAAATTTTGTTAAAGTCTTGGAATTTTCATCCAAAGCATTGACCAGTACCATTCAACAATGATTTTAGTGTATTACCTCAGGGGTACGGATTTTTGTTTGTTTTGTTTTTCAGTATTTGTACAGGGTCATTGAAGCCTGGAAAAGTCTTGAAAAAAATGAGAACCATTTCAAGGGCTGGAAAAGTCTTGGAAAAAAATCATGTTTTGTTGTTCTTTAAGGTTTGTAAAAGTCTTTGAATTTTTATCTAAACCATTGACCAGTACCATTCAACAAAGATTTTGATGTATTAAAAAACAAACAGGTAGCTGTGGGGGCAGGGGGAGGGGGTGGTGGTAAAAATCCTGGTCCATAGACATTACCACTTGGCCACAGGATCTGTCTGTCTCTCTCTCTCTCTCTCTCTCCTCTCTCTCTCTCTCTCTCTCTGTCTGTCTGTCTATATTATCTCTCTCTCTCTCTCTCTCTCTCTCTCTCTATATATATATATATATATATATATATATACACACACACACACACACATACACACACACACACACACATCTGTCTATATGTATGTGTGTGTGTGTGTGTGTGTGTGTGTGTGTGTGTGATTTTGGGTGTGATACCCTGGCATCAAATACAGCTCTGCAACTTTAGATCATGCACAGAAAAGTGTGTGAAATGTAAAATTAAAACACAGGGAGATTTCAGAAATGTGAGACAGGAGAACAAGGATCTCTGTTGGTTCTAAGGGATCAGATGTAAACCAGAGCAATCATTCTAAAAGTATTCGTAAAAGAAGATATTATTTAATCTTCTTGTGTGATGAATGCGTGAGAACCAAAAGCTTATTTTTATGCGTTGAAGCACACACTTGGAGCACTGAAAAAGACCCCATGGCATCAAAACTGTTGTCCTCTTGCAAAAATTCACTCTGATGGGCACACAAATATATATGCATGCACTCAAGACCTAACTAAGCACGTTGAGTTATGCTGCTGGTCAGGTGTTTGCCTAGCAGATGTGGTGTAGCATATATGGATTTGTCTGAACACAGTGATGCCTCCTCGAGAAATTAAAACCGAAAGTGAAAGAAATGTAGGATTTGATCATCTTATTTCATGAATTGGCATGCTATTTTCTTGTTGTTAATCACTGCAACAACTACAAAATAAAGAAAGACAATTTGTTTCACAAATCTGAAGCATAAAAAGAAAAGTATCATTGATCTCATTTGTTGAGCTGGCATTTTATTCTCTGCATTAGAGAGACACACACACACACAGAGAGAGAGAGAGAGAGAGAGAGAGAACTGTTTCAGAAATCTGACTTATTTCAGCAAAGTATTATATGAAAATTTTCTTTGAACAATTTTTTTTCTTGTATTCAAACACTGTTTAAAAAAAAGAAAGAAAAAAAAGGTGTGTGTGTGTGTGTGTGTGTGTGTGTGTGGAGGGGGGGGCAGCCTTTATAGAAATCCAAAATTTTAAAAGAAAAATATTTTATCATCATGTTTGATGAACTAGTGTTTTATTTTTTTTGTAAAATTTTACTAAAAGGCAAAACAAATAAAGCTTACTGTTTTAGAAATCAGAAGTATTAAAGAAAAATATTTGATAATCTTGTTTGAAAAATCTGTATTTTGTTTCTAAAAAAAAAAAAAAGAAAAGAAAAAGACAACAGTTTCAGAAATATGATGTGTTTTAAGAAAACCATCATTAATTTTTGATCATCTTGTTTGATAAATCAGCATTTTGTTTTCTGTATTTATTCATTGTAAAAAAAAAAAAAAAAAATTAATGCTACCTGTTTCAGAAACCTGAAGCTGATGATGCTGGCTATGGTTGTGGTGATATCCTTTGCCTTGTGCTGGCTCCCGTTTCTGAATGATGTTGACACGGCTCGCAGCGTCCTCCTCCGTCTTTTCCCCTTTGGCAGAGGGCTGTATGAGGTGAACTGAACAATTCTTTTTTTTTTTTTTTTGCTGCCCTGTCATCAGCACCATTTCAGTGGCATTACTCCCACACCACTCATTCCCCATCCGCCATACACAGCCACATCTAGGTTCATCGGTAGCAGTCCACAGCGAACTATTGATGTTAGGTTGTTGCAGAGGGCCACACACCAGAGGAGACCCTGCACTGCTGCTGAGTCACTTTGGTGATGTTTCGCCATGCCTTTTCTTGTTTTATTAACATACTTTGGACACCACCTACCAAGCCCCCTTCTGGCGACAATGATTGATTTGTTGAGGAGCCGGACTGACTGAGCATCACCCCTGCACACCTCCACAGAATGGAGACTGCCACCACATCACTCCAGTGACAGCCCCTCATAAGTCTGCTGGCAGTGAAAGACTTGACAAATTCACCTTTTTATCAATATTTTCTTGTTGACAGTGGCAGCTGTCATCTGGGTGCAAGAATAAGTGAGGAAGTAAAATACTGGTTGGTTATTTAGTTATAAGCAGGGTTAACGTCATGGTCAACACTGGGTGCATGTGACCTGTCTAAAACACCACAATGACACTACCAGATGGGCAGAGACAATTTTAGTTTTTACGTTGGGTATCTGTGATTTGGCTGGGAGCTTGATGCTCAGCCCCTCCACTTAAGCCAGCCATGCTTTTGCTCTCCGTACATTGTTGTATTGATTATGATTGTGTGGGAAAAAATTTAAAGGGAATATGTTTTTTGTTCTCAGTGTAATATTGATTAGTCTGGCACAATGCTTGGAAGTTGTGACCGCGACAATGGATATGCACTGGGTGTCTGGTGTGAGTTGTATGAGCGAACTTAGCTGCGCCAAGTTTGCTTATCATTAAGAACGTTCCTAACTCCACAGCAAATTCCATATACTTAGGAACATTCTTAACTCCTAGCAAACTTAATGCTGCAAAGATTGCTTCATACAACCCGGCCCTGGAGTGGTGGTCTAGTGGTAATGTGCCCCCTAGGAAGGGAGTGTGCATGGGTTTGAGTTCTTTATGTGGACCAGAATTTTTACTGTCACCTCCACCAGATCTTGAGTGGTCATCTGTTTGCTGCTATGCTAGTCATTTGGATGAGATGACATAAAAAAAAAGGGGGATGGTGCTGCACTGCAGTGGTGTGCTCACCACAGAGAGAGCAGCCCAAATTTAATGCAGAGTGCTCTGTTGTGACAAACAAAACTATACAATGCAATCCGATGCAATACAGTACAGTACAGTTAGATACAACACAGTAAAATATGATATGATGTATGACATGATACAGTACAATCCAGTATGATTCGGTACCACACAGTACAATACGATACAGTGTGATGCAGTGCTGTGCAATAAAGTTTGTGAGAAAGGTTGGTGTGTTTGCAGGACAAAGTGGCCAACGTTTGGTGCAGTTTGTCCGTGGTGATAAAACTCAAACAGCTCTTCACTTTGGACAGGATTGTTCTCCTTTGGTAAGGGGGTGGGAGGCAGGGGGGTAGCATGTTCATATATATGTGGGGAGGTGGGGGTGGTGTGTGCGCATATGTGTGTGCACACATGTGTGTGTGATGTGTTTGTGTGTGTATGTGGTTTGTGTGTATGTGGTCTCTGTGTGATGTATGTCTTTGTGTCATGTGTGTTTGTGTTTTGCTGTTCAGACATTTGCTGCTTGTTTCTTTTCTTATTGTTTTTGTGTGTGTATGTTGGTGGCACCGTGAACATGCAGTTTAGTGTGGACATTTTGATGTGCTCTGTTCAAATCAAGTTTTCTGTTCTATTTTATTGTTTCATGTTATCGTTGTCTGTTGTCCTAGTTGGATCGCTTTCCTTCATCTTCAACAAATTTAACGATGTCAGAAACTTTTTTTTTATTTTATTTTTTTTTATAATAAATTAAGATCTATTGCTGTTTCTGCATTGACTAATATTTCATATTGTTTTTAATTTAGTGACAGTTCTAACAGCAACAGATTCTTGCAAGTTTTAGATACTGCAGCACTATTTCCACTTTTTCCATAAGTTTTAATAACATGAAAATTGCCAGAGTGGTCAGTTGACTGCAAAAGCATAGTTTTTTGAAAATGAAACATATTTGCTTTTTAGTCACCAAAAGTTATTAAAAGTAGTATTAAAAAAAAAAAAGAAAAAAAAAAAGAACTAGTTTGGACGCTTGAGCCCATTAAATGGTTTTGGTCATCTCTTTAGTTTCTCAAAGCTTTTAACAGGGCACTGATGGTTTTTCATTTGAAAAAGAGGTTTCTTGTTTAATATATGAGGATCTAGGAAGGTCACCAAATGTTTATTATTCTGACTTCTGTTGAATCCTTAACACATAGATGTTACAAAGAGATCAGATAAACCTGCACTAAGAGATGACAGAACGATGTTTCGTGTTGTTTTTTTTTTTGTAAGTTCAATTGCTTAAGACTTATAACCATAACGATTTTGATTCTCCATGTTTTTTTTGTTTTTTTTCCTTCTTTATGATAATTGATTTTGTGTGTGTGTGTGTGTGTGTGTGTGTGCACAGCTTAGTTTCCACCCTGGTGATGCTGCTGCCGTCGTCTGTGCACTTGCTGTGGAAGCCCAGCATCCAGAGGTTCAGGCTGGCTCTGGTGAGTCAGGGACTCCTTGGTTACTGGATGGATGGATGGATGGTTTATTCATACAGGGCCATGGCCCCTTATGAAAGGTGTAAACATCGCACAAGAATACAGTAATCTTAGTTTGGATAATTATCGTAATGAGTTTGGTAAATCATGAAGTGGTAATAGATCACAATTGAAATGCTTTTTAGTATAGATAGATTGACAAATTCCTCACAACACTCTCATTCTGATAAGCAGTTAGTAAAATTAACCGTGGTTGAATACCTATAAAATTTTGGGGTGAATATATCATGCCTTGAAGTTAGTCAATGCTGGACAACACAAAACAAAGTGCCCTTGGACTCCTGGTCCAGTAAGTGAAGGATCAGTTGTATAAGGATGGTAAAGCAGAGCAGTTGTCCGGTGGTTTGTGTTGAACATTGGGCTGAGAACATTTCTTGTTTCTGATTGGCTAATATAATCATGACCAGAGCGAGGCTTGTTCACATGGGACAAAGGTCAAGGACCATTAATCTTCAGTAATGTGTCTGGGTTGTCATTCATGTAACCTGTGGGTTGTTGTTTTTTCCACTGTCATTCATGTAACCTGTGGGTTGTTGTTTTTTCCGCTGTCATTCATGTAACTTGTGTACATTTGTTATTTGAATTCTCCTCTGTATTTGTTGTTGTTCAACAGATAGTGCTCGCAATGTGTATTCAAGGAACTCTGTGGAAAAAAACCCAACAACAACCTTTTTTTTTTGTTGCTTGCATTATTATAACTTGATGAAGGGAAGACCACCTTTTTATGGTGATGATATTGTTACCCTTGGTCAGAAAATGTTGAGCTGTGTTTCATGACTAGGCCAAACATGAAGAAAACCCCAAAAAACAAACAAAAAGAAAAGACAAAAACAAGAACAAAGTAAAGAAGAAGAGTCAGGTACAGTAATTTACCCCAGCTAGTGACTCCAGATGAGATCATTATCTATTATAATATTTCCTCAGAGGAAAAAAAATAGCCAAACAAAGCAACAAAACAGAGATATATCCAGTATAGTTTGTATGTAATAAGACATAGATATGCGCGCGCGCACACGCGCGCGCACACACACACACACACACACACACACACACATATGACACAGGAGAATTGCTTTATTTCTATTATTATGAAACTATGAACAGTTTCTTTCTCTCTTTTTTTTCCTTTTATTTTTAATATAAATCTTTGTTTCAGGTGAATGCATCCCTGGTGTTTTTCTTGTTCTCATTTCAAGTTCATGAAAAGTCAATACTGATTGCTGTCATGTAAGTTGCTTCCACTGGTAATGTGTTGTGGCATATAATGGTTGTGTAATAATGTGTATATGTAGATTGTGCTGTACCTGTGAAACATGTTTGGCTTGCATATATGTATATATGTATGTGTGGTAGTCAGTTGGTTCTAAGACCTTCAGAACAGCAGAGGAGGCAGCTTCTGTCCTGATTATCGGGGCTATAATTTGTTTATGGTGGAGAGTGTCCTGCCCAAGTTACATATTCAATTTCTAGGCCACACAAAACACATCTGTACAAACCTTATTTCATAGATGTTGGCATGTGATTTGGTGTGGTGTGGTGCGGCACGGTATGTGTGTGTGTTTGTGTCAGTGTGTGGGTCTTTGTGCATGTCTTTGTGTGTGCTTTATCATTGACACATACCATTTGTTCCGTTTGTGAGTCTTGATTATAGTGCTCAGTGTTTTGAATTTCTGTGACCATTCCTCCCCCCACCCTCCCCATGTTAATGTTAATTGTTAGTGATCTGGGCCCCTTTGTTAAGGAGGCGTAATGCATCATAAAAACCTACTACTATTATTATCATTATTTTATCACTAATCTGCTGGAGAAATAAGTGGCAAAGAGTATAGGAGCGATGTGGTGTATGTATCAAATCAGTTGAAATGTTCTGGAGGTTTTTGTTGTTGCTTTTTTTCCAGTCCAGCGTGTCTTTTGGTGGTGGATCATCCGCTGGTCGTCACATGGTTCATCTCCATCTCTACATTCAGGTAAACTGTTTTTGTTTTTGGTTTGTTTGTTTTTTTGTTGTTGTTTGGGTGGGGTGGGTGGGAGGTCATTGTATGGCTGCTGACTCACAATGAAAACTGCAAATCACCTGAGTATAGTCATCAGTAAAATTGAAGCATAGACTTTTATTTTTTAATCATACAGAATGTAATAATGATGATTAAAAAAAATCAAAAAAACAAATTTGAAAGTCCATATTTCAGAGGTTTGAGATTGAGAACCATTAGGTTTTTGTTATTCTATCTTTTTTTATATCTTTTTTTTTATCATTTATTAATTGAATGGATGATTAATGCTGTATTGACAAGTCATCGAAGACACCCCCACCCCCCACCAAAAAAACAAGGATAAAAGAATTATTATTTTGTGTACCAAATGTATCAGCTATTTGAGATAAAGTTGTTCAGAGCTTTAAGTTTCTTTGGTTGCAGTTTTCTTCCGTGTTTTTTTCTTCTGTTTTTTTTCCATTTCATTTTATAAAGTGGATGACTAATGCCATACCAGCAATGATTTATATTTATCATTATTTCTCATGTCTGCCGAACATGCGCCATGAAAGAAAAACTCATATTTCAGACAGCACTTGTTGTTTTTTAATGGACAATAAAGTACTTGAATCTTGAGAGTCACTGAAAACATTTCTAAATCTTGAAAGTCATTGAAGACTTTTTGTACAGAGTAAGCAGCAAATCACTGGAACTTTTACGGTTCAGATAATGCATTGTGGCTCACCAGCACTGACAGATGAATCATACAGTTCTTGTTCCCAGTCCTTTTTGACTTGCATGTTAAGATACATCATATCTTTTTTTTTAGTTTCATCTCAGTGTTCTGAATGGCATGTTCAGGAACAAGAAAAAGAAGTTTATGGTCATGTTTCATCTTCAGTTTCTCAAAGCGGCATCACTGCGTTTTGACAAATCCATATATACGCTGCACCACATCTGCTTACCAGCAGAATAACCCTATGTGCTTAGTCAGACCATGAGTACATGCATATATATATATATATATATATATATATATATATATGTATTTATATATATCAATCTATCTATCTGTCTCTCTCTCTATATATGTATATATATTTGTGTATTTGTCAGAGTGGATTTCTTCTACAGGACTTTGTCATAGGACGACAACACTTATGTTGCCTCGGTTTCTTCTTTCTTTCTTTCTTTTTCATGCTGCTCACGGGACCTTGGTTCCTCATCCGAATGACCATGGAGAAAGGGTGAGACCGGGATTCAAACCCAGAGCCTCATGGACACTGTATTTGCAGATATGTGTCTTAACCATTGTGCCGTCTTCCTTTGTCATGAATGAATATTACTGTTCGTGAAGAAAAAAGCGTACTGTTGCAGCATGTTGCCTCTGCTGGTGAAGGATGGGCTGCTTGTTCCCTCAGTGGCAGCCAGCATCCTGTGTTATGAGTTCATCAGGGTCACGCTCCGCCCTCTCCTGGAACAGACGTGGCTCATCAAGGCATTGGTAAGTCTCTATCTTCTGTGGTGTGGTTTTTTTTTTAATTGGCTTCTTTTCAAGTTGTTAGTTAAGTACCGTATTTTTCGGCCAAAAAGACTCAACTTTTTTGCTCAAATCTGACCCTTGCATCTTATTGGCTGCGTGCACCCTGTCTGTGTCTGAAAACTAAATTCTGACCACCACGTGGGGCCACCTGACACAAAAAAAATCAGTATATGGCCTCATTAATCACAATACACACTCACTATTGTATCAAACAGCATCGCTTCAGTCTTGCCACCACTGTCTGGTTCGACATGGTACATGTTCACCATCGAATCAAATTGAAACCAAATCACATACTATATCAATGTCAGCTGAACATGATCGCAGTTTGGCCATAGGCCATGAAAAAAGAGCAGTGTCTGAGTTTATGGTGTAAAAGTAGAGAAATTTGTAGTGAACTGATTGTTTTCAAGTGCAGAATGCAAAGCAAAGTGGCGGACGAGACTGAAAGCAGGGCTAGCAGACTGGATTCTGATTGAACAATTTGATGCACTGGGGCTTTACAACAGCGTACACTCAACTGAAGGGTGTAAAATTGAAGGGAAAAAAAAGTGTAAAATATTTTTAGAAAGAAAGCAGCAGAAAACAGAGCAGACAAACAGTAACAGAGCCAAGTCAACAGGCAGATAAAAACAAGTCAGATTCGGATCCAGTTTTCCAAAGATGATGTCACTACTGGGAAAAGAACATCCGCTGTTAGCAAAGCCATGAAGGAGAACTTTCACTTTATGGCAGATGTGGCTTATCAGATTTTCATTTATTTAAAAAAAAACAAAGAAAACAGCTAATGCCAGATAGTGCATTTCATGGTAATTCTATGTAAGGAGTTTTATTGGCATGCATGGTTTCAGTGACCAAAAAAAAAAAAAAAGAAAAGAAAAGCAGAATAAAATAACACGTTTTGCTATGAGCGTACATATATTAGAAGCTTACATTTTTTTTTTTTTTCTGCCGTACTTATTTGCTTTGAGACTATGATGGTGCCCATGTTGATTTTACATATCTTTATGTCACTTAGTCAAATGTCAAATGAGACTGTGTTGAATTTGTACATATTTTACCTCACTTAGTCTTGAATTTGTATATTCTATTGTAAAGGGTGGTGAGCCCCATCTGAGATGAGGGCACTGCGCTATACAAGCCTGCATTTTATTACTATTATTATTGTTCGAGTGAGAGTGTGACTGCGCAAGAAGATACCATTAATTTGTTGGTAAAAAGAAAACGAACAAAAACTTTAGGTGATTCTTTTCATTTCTTCTCCTGCAGTATACCTTGTCCATGTGCGGAGCTGTGGTGCTGGCGGTGATGAGCCAAGCGCTGGCCCCCCCTCAGAAACTTCCCGACCTGTACACGCTGCTGATCACCACCTACTCCTGTGGACACTTTGTGGCCTTCCTCGCCTACTTCCATTTCTTGCAGTTCACTGCGTGAGGTGGGGGATGGGGTTGGGGGGGTGGGGGGGGGGAGATCTGTGTCATCGAGAGATCTATGCAAATGTCATGAAATGAAGGGATGAATAAATAATCTGCTTTATGTGACAACCAACTCTTGTGCCTTTCCCCCCTTGATTTTTCTTTCTTTCGTCACCCCAGAATGTTTAAAAAAAAAAATTTTTTTATGTAGGTTTGTGAATACTGATGTTTCTTAAGACTTTTTTTTCTCTTCTGTTTAACCCCTTGTCTGCTGCTGACTGGTATGCTCATCAGTGAGGGGCTGTCATCTCACCATGACGAAACTTTGCTTACAGGTCAGGATGTCGGTTACAATTCCTTATTTGGACTCCTCTTGGGCTTGCATTACTTTTGTACTGCAAAATTGATTATGCCACTTAAAAGTACAGAAAAAGTAGCACATGAGATCCATGCCACACTGATTTTATTTCACCAAGGTTCAGCAGTGAAGGGGTTAAGGTTTTTATGAAGTGAAACATGAAGTGTGCTTATCTTCTTCTTTGTCATCGTTCGTGGGCTGCAACTCCCACGTTCACTCGTATATGTACATATGGGCTTTACGTGTATGACCATTTTTACCTTGCCATGTAGGCAGCCATACTCCGCTTTCGGGGGTGTGCATGCTGGGTATGTACTTGTTTCCATAACCCACCGAACTCTGACATGGATTACAGGATCTTTAACGTGCGCATTTGAGCTTTTGCTTGCGTATACACACGAAGGGGGTTCAGGCACTAGCAGGTCTGCACATATGTGGACCTGGGAGATTGGAGAGTGTGCTTATGATGCAGGTGGGGTCCATAGCTGATGAGCAAGTTGCGATGGAAAAGAAGAAGCATTGGTCTGAATACTGATGCTATGATGCCTAGTTGAGAGGTGTATCTTCCACAATCCAACACCTGTTTTGGACAGGTAGCTCTTCTCTGCAGCACCAGTTTTTAGTCTGGTGACAAACAGAGCAAGACCAAGACCTATGTGTTTATGCTTTTATGCTTGAACGAAACGGTTTTACTCATAGTGTGACCCACAATTGCAGACTCTTGCAAGGGTCATGGCAAGTACATTAAATGTAACTCAAGGAAAAAATACATTTTCCATCATCACTATCATTATTGTTGTTGTTGATAATTATATACCACCTATCCATGGTCAGAAACCAAACTCTAAGCGCTTTACAAACTCAGGGTCATTTGCATAATTGGCTGCCTACCTGGGTGGGGCTGACTGCAAACTGCCTTCAGGCGCTCATTATACGTTAACTATCATCTTCGTCAGTGTGATGGAAAGATTTCAGCTTTAATTAACTTATTAAGCAGCGGGTTTTTTTCATCGTTATCATTGCATTTCTGAGTGATGTCTGAAACCAGTCAGTCAGAATGGAGTCAAACAGCAAAAGACATCACTGCAAACCTCTGCACAGGCAGCATATGTTTGCAGGATCTGGACACAGGATTCATACTTGAGCCAGGGCATTACACTGTTCACACACAGACCGTGTTTTGTTTGAAACTTTTTTGTATTTTTCCCATTTAGATTATAAAAGCCCTTCATTGATAGATAGCAAGAAAGGTAATACCACTATGAAACAAAGCCTTTCCTCATTCCAGCTGGAAACAGATCTCAAAGTCAACAAGCATAGGTTCTAGAATGGCTTCTATGAACATACCTACTGCAATATCTTACCTTCAGGAACAATAGATGATGTAAAAATCAGGAAAAAAGACTTGATAATTTCAAGAATTTTCAGGAACACTGTATTCTTTAAATAGAATGGTTTCCATGTTCCTACATATGCATAAACTGAAAGCAAATGGCTCCGACTTCTACAGTATTTCTGGCATTGTGCACTCATGTCAGTTTGGAGGAAAAATATGGTTGATTTAAGTATATTTCCTGCATTTTTTCCTCATCAGTATGGCAGGGAAGCCTGCTGAGGCTGTAAGCTCCCTGGGGTTGAATGGGTTAATGTGTCAAGTGTGTCATTCTGCTACAATGAGTGTGTGAAGTGTGTAGCATTGAACTGCTGACATTTGCTTTGACGTGCAGCTTTGGTGGAAGATGTTTTCTTTTTTGTTTTCACTTTATTCATCATTGCTTGTACACTTTTCATGCTTCATATTTCAAATGAATATGTGAGCGATTACTTCACTTGCTTCAAGTTTTGGTTGCCTGGGTTTGGACTGCTCAATATTTGTGAAAATGCAAAAGTTTCCTTTTTTTTAACAAAACTTTTTTTTTCCAACTGGAAATAGAATCCATCAATTATATATGTGAGACAGAAAGCACATGAAGAATTACGGTGATTACAGCCTTCATCAGACACTGTTTAAATCTGCAGACATGACCAGTCATGATTCACTATCATTGATGTATTTGTATTTCTTTTTATCACAACAGATTTCTCTGTGTGAAATTTGGGCTGCTCTCCCCAGGGAGAGTGCGTTGCTACACTACAGCGCCACCAACTTTTTTGTACTTTTTCCTGCATGCAGTTTTATTTGTTTTTCCTATTGAAGTGGATTTTTCCACAGAATTTTGCCAGGAACAACCCTTTTGTTGTCGTGGATTTTTTTTTTTACATGCGCTAAGTGCATGCTGCACACGGGACCTTGGTTTATTGTCTCATCCGAATGACTTTGTGTCTTTCAAGGAGATGTATGCCATTCTGGCGTTGTGTTGAAAGAAATTAGGAAAGAACCACCAAGGGGCAGATTTGATGCAGAATACTTGATGCTCAGGCACGTTCAGTACCTGTCTAAAGTGGATCTCCGGATTGGCAAAATGATCTGTGCCAGAGGAAGAGGAGGCGTGTACGAGTCTGCAATATACCAACAATTATGCCCCCTTTTTTCTGGTTTTGTTGTTTGACTCATTGTGGTTTGTTGGTTTATTTTTTGATGTGCTATTTGCTCATACCAGCAGCTGGGCTACTGACTAGTCAAAGCTAGCCCAGTTAATGATAATTGGCAGTTTTCTGAGAAGTATGCACAACCATCCTGGTTGAAATCCAGCATGATTGATGATAGTTTTCAGCACTCCACATGCTTGGTTTCTCTCCATGTTGAACTGGCTTCACCCCATAAAAAAGGGGGCATATCTGTAAAAACCACTCGTACAGTACAGTTTTCAGGTGAACATGGGTGTTGCAGCCCCTGAACACAGAAGAAGAATAAGAACTTGCTTTGGAAGCTTGAAAGACACAGTTGCCCATCGACATCTAGATTCCCAGTGACTGGAAACTCAGACCATATTTATCTGATGAACAGATTTTGTAAACACTAGGTAAGAATAGTTAAAGATCTCATAGCCTTGTACAGCTGTTGGGGCAATGAATTCATAGCCACTGCGTCTGGGGCTCAGCACAGGAGGGCAGGCATTACATTCCATTAGAAAGACATTTGCGCTGAACAGCAAGTCCAACATGTTTGCATATATTTGATTTTGAATACAACCAGGCAGCATAATCAAAGTGATCATCATTTTCAGGTCCTTTATTTTCTCAAGAAAGAAAAAAAAACAAAATAATGCTTTTTAACATTACCATTGGAGCCCTCATCTATAAGACATGAATGTATCATTAGTAAAGCAATATGTTTGAAGAGTACAACATGCATATTTACTTGATTAAATCACAAATGATTTATGTAGTGTGTGCATGCATATTTGCAGAATGTATTCATGTTTGAATGAGTGATTTAATGGCTTAATTCCTCTTCCCCATTTCAATTGTGTACCTTGTTCATAAAAACACTGGTGAACAGACTCACAAGCAATGGATGATTTCTTTCAAAACTGGGAAAAGAGTATGTGTGGTGTGTTGTGTGATGTGACAGAGGATGGGGTGGGGCTGGAGGGGGGTGGGGAAGCTTTACAGATGTCAGTAAAATAAGGCACAACTACGAATCAACATGATGACAGTTTCAGTTTCAGTAGCTCAAGGAGGCGTCACTGCATTCGGACAAATCCATATACACTACACCACATCTGCCAAGCAGATGCCTGACCAGCAGCATAACCCAACGTGCTTAGTCAGGCCTTGAGGGGGGAAAAAATTGATGACAAAGAATGACAACTATCACACATTAAAAATGATCACAAATTGTTAAAAGAAAAAAAAGAAAAAGAGGCAAATCCAGTACCAATATGACCAAATGTTAATGGCATGCCAGACACCACACCTTTTAAGCTGTGTGTTATTAAAATAGACCGACCCCCCATCACCCCCCCCCCTTTCTCCCCTAAAAAAACAACCACCCCCAAAACACATAAATCCAAAGACAAATGTCAATTTGATTTACAGCGTTGCATAACCAAGCTAAACCAAAACAATGCTCCTCCTGGACATCACATGTTTTGTAAATTACATAAATGTCCTTTTTAACCGGAGTGGGGGAGAGAATAGTTGTCAAGAAGAAACAAAATAAATATAACTGACTGCTTTTAATTGGGACTTGATATCTAAATGATTACTGTCTCTCAAACAAACAACTCAAAACAAAAATCAAAGCACAGCAACGAAGACAATACACATACATACATGCGTACAGTGCATGATTTAAGAATGAGTAAGAGCCTTCAGCATACACACACAGAATGCACGAACATCGTCACCATGGTGAAAAAGAAGAAACACACCCTCCTCCTCCTCCTCTTCATGCAGTTTGAAATAAAGAAAGAAACCATCATGCTACTCCAACTATACTAACACCCTTTATTTTTCCATTTATTTTATTTTATTTAAGAAAGAAAAAAAAAAGAAACAACAAAAAACAAAAAAACAAAAAGCCATGCACCAAACACTCCCTTTGTCTCCCAACTTGCACACATGAAAATGTCACCCAAAAGGAACATTTACTCTCATAATTAAATACAAGTTATAATGTAACATTCCTCCAAATTCCTGATTCCTCTACTCTTCCAAAAGCACAGACTAAGAAAAAAAAAAAAAAAAATCATGATTAAATACAAGTCAAAGTTTTTCATTGTGTTTCATTCCTCCACATTCTTTGAGCCCTTTTCTCTGCCCAAAGCATACCCTGAAGGCAGAATTCTTTATTCCCATAATTATATATGCAACATCCAGGGCTTCTGCTGTGAAACATTCCTCTCTGCCTAAAGCGTACCCTAAACAAAGAATCATTTATCCTCGAAACCGAATACAAGTCCGTGGTTTTAGTTGTGTAGCCTTCTCCCACATCCCTCTATCCACGTAGATCATTGTAATAAAATACAAGTCCACAGTTCTTCAACATTCTTTCACATCCCTTGATCCCCCTAAACAGTCCAACAGACTTTTACAATCATCACGGCAGTGAATTCATGTCCACTGTGTCTATGGGTTGGCACTGGAAGGGCGGGACTCGACGCTGTCTTTCCGCCATCATAACCTTCCCAAAAACCAAAGTCAAGTACCTATTCACAACAGGGTGGAGTGAGGAAAATCACAGAAAAAGGTACCTTCCCCCCCCCCCCCCCCCCCCCCCAGGACACACACAACACCATGGCTGAATCGAAGCCTCCAACCATCATCACTGGTGGACACACTGAATACCAAGACCTAACGCCTAAACCAGTTCTGCCGTGACGCCTCCTCCACGATCCAGTTATCATAATTAAATACAAGTCCATGGGTTTTTTTGTTGTTGCATACGCATTCTTCCACGTTCCTAGACTCCTCTACTGCTCTGCCTGGAGAGCACAGTTGACGTCTTCAGGTGACACGTTGAGCCGCACTCTCATCAGTGTGTCCATGCGGCCATGCTCCACCAGCAGCAGGCGAGAGCTGCCCAGGCGCCAGCAGATGGCGCTCAGCTCGCTTGCCGATGGAGGAGGCACCCCTGCAGAAAACAACAGATATTAAGATATCAGGAATCTGAAAAACAGGACACAGGAGAGGAGTATTCATGAACAGGAAATAGGGGGACTGGTGAGTAGTGAGGGGGATGGGGAGTAATGAACAGATGAGACAGGGGAGTATTCACAAACAGAAAATGAGGGGGCTGGGGAGTATTCATGAACAGATGAGGGGGCTGGAACAGGAACAGAAGGGGGTTGGGTAGTGCTCACGAACAGGAGATGAGGGGGGCTGGGGAGTATTTATGAACAGGAAATGAGGGGGCTGGGGAGTATTTATGAACAGGAAATGAGGGGGCTGGAGAGTATTTATGAACAGGAGATAGGGGGACTGGGGAGTAGTGAGGGGGATGGGGAGTATGCATGAACAGATGAGACTGGGGAGTATTCACAAACAGAAAATGAGGGGGCCGGGGAGTATTCACATACATCAGATGAGGGGGCTGAGGAGTATTCATATACATGAGATGATGGGGATGAGGAGCATTTTTGAACAGGAGACTGGGGGACTGGGGAGTATTCACGAACAGGAAATGAGGGGGCTGGGGAGTATTCACATACTTGAGATGAGGGGGATGAAGAGTATTCAGGAAAAGATGAGTGGGTTGGAACAGGAACAGAAGGGGGCTGGGAAGTGCTCACGAACAGGGGATGAGAGGGCTGGAGAGTAGTGAGGGGACTAGGTGTATTCACGAACAGGAAATGAGGGGGCTGGGGAGTATTCACGAACAGGAAATGAGGGGGCTGGGGAGTATTCACGAACAGGAAATGAGGGGGCTGGGGAGTATTCACGAACAGGAAATAGGGGGCTGGGGAGTATTCACGAACAGGAAATGAGGGGGCTGGGGAGTATTCACGAACAGGAAATAGGGGGCTGGGGAGTATTCACGAACAGGGAATAGGGGGCTGGGGAGTATTCACGAACAGGAAATAGGGGGCTGGGGAGTATTCACGAACAGGAGATAAGGCAAAACAATTTACGTATTCAGATATAAGTGAAGACAAAACAAATCAAAACAAAAGAATCTAAAAAACTTGGCACAGTTGGGTAAGTCTTGCAGGAAAATGAGAAACTAAAAAATCTAAAATATAACTTCTAAACTTTTTTTCCCATACATTAATAAACAAAACATTTTCTTAAAAATGTTAGTCATACAACTGACATACCTGAATAGCAGTAAGGAACACTAGCTCTACCAGCATACTGCAACGAAACATGTTCACACAGACTCTTGCACAAATGGCTCTCAATCTTGTAGTTTTCTGGTGGGGCATCAAGTGTGTGTGTGTGTGTGTGTGTGTGTGTGTGTATGTGCGCTCGCGCAAGAGATGCAGACCATACTTTCAAAACCACCAAGGTTCTAGCTGTGCAAAACAGCCACCTTGATTCTTCTCAATGGAGGTCTTATCTCAGTTCCAGTCAAACCCATCACAAAGATGGATTCCTACATAATAGCAGCAGCAACACAACGTGTTAGTACTCTGTGGTAAAACAAATGCTACACAACAAGTTACCTTCGAAACGGCACAGTGCCAAATGATGGGTGTACAGTTTTCCAAACTCCGCTTCTTCGATCCCAGAGTGTTTGAACTCTGACACCACAGCCTTTAGGAATAGCTGTTCCTGAGTTGACAGATTCCTGGGGAAAAAAAAGAAGATAATGTTTACTGTCATTGTGAAAACTGCCACATGCAGTTTTAGCCTATGAGCTGTTTCATGACTGGTAGATTTCTGAGTTATCTACATGTCCTGTGAGTTAATCAAAAAATCAAACAGCAACCAATGTACAGACGTGCATCCATTCTACATCCACTCAAACCAGTGAAACACACCTAAATCCCTTTTTTTTTATGCTTGTTTCTTTTAACTTAAACGAAACACTGTTTCATATTATAATTTTAAAAAAAACAAAAACAAAAAAACACCAACATTAATACTGTTAAATCAAAACTAATAAAACACTTACTCAACACACACACACTTCTCCATTGTTTTCAATGATCAACTAGACCTAGCAATAAACTAAAACACTTGCACCACACACACACACTTCTCCATTGTTTTCAATGATCAGTAACCGTAACAGTAAACTAAAACACTTACACAACACACACATGCTTCTCCATTGCTTTCAATGATCAGCTAGGACATGAACAATTCTTAATTAAAAAAGCTTGCTTCTTTGTGTCTTTCTTAAACACACTCACACACACACCACATCACACCACACAGACATACACACATCTAATGGCTAAAATCTTTGGGGAGCAAAGCATTTCCCTCAAAGACATGCACAATAGTAAAGTGGTTAAAGCACTGGACTTTCAATCTGAGGGTGCCAGGTTCGAATCTCGCCTGGTTAGAAAAGGGTGGAGATTTTTCCGATCTCCCAGGTCAACATATGTGCAGACCTGCTTGTGCCTGAAAGCCCCTCATATGTATACACAAACAGAAGATCAAATATGCACATTAAAGATCCTGTAATCCATGTCAGCATTCAGTGGGTTATGGAAACAAGAACATACCCAGCATGCACACCCTCAGAAACAGAGTGAGGCTGCCTACATGGCAAGATAAAAACGGTCATTCACATAAAAGCCCACTCACGTACATATGAATGAACATGGAAGTTGCAGCCCACGAATGAAGAAGGAAGAAGAATCTCATTCAGAGCCTGGGTAAACACACACACACACACACACACCTGATGGCCAGAATCTTCGGGGACGAGAACATCTCCTTCAGAGCCTGGTCCACGTGACAGATCTGCACCAGCCGCTCCCCCGCCCTCTCCTCCTCCCTTCCCCCTTCAGCAATCTCCGTGGAGCGCCGACAGATGTCCAGCGCCCGCCTGGCGTCCCCAGACACCGCCGCCACCTTGCGGGCGGCCAACTGAATGGCGTCCACGTCAAACACCTTCAGCCCGCTCATCCGGGACATCACGATCTGCTCTAGCTGCCGGAACGTGTAGGGCTGGAACGTCATTCTGGTCAGACCCTGCACCAGGGAACAGAAAAAGTGGAAGAACGTTTTAACTCATTCTGCTGCAGGTACGAGTTAACTTGTACCATGATTGATTACTTCCCCTGTGGACCAGGTATGAGTATTCTCGTACCAACACACAATTGGAATTTCGTTTATCCTTGCTTGGTACAGCTGATATTCTAAACTTAACCGTTTATGTATTCTGAAAACATGCAAGCGAAACTTTCTTTGACCGATTAAATCAACAATTCTCCATTGATGTTCGTTGTTTTAGTGAACCACCTTGTTTTTTTCTGCAGTGGTCTCATGTTGTGCTGGTCCAGGGGAGTTGTAGCAAGCATGTAGCTGTGGGGCAGAATGAGTTAAACAGAGAGTTTATTACTGTGTTATAATGACATGAACTGGAAATATGCCGTTATGGTCAGACCCTGCACCAGGGAACAGAAGTGGTGGAGGAATGTGTTGTAAATGTTGAGCTTAATACTGTGTCATAATGACAACAATTGGAAATAAGCCACTCTGGTCAGACCCTGCACCAAAGAACAGAAGTGAAAGAATGTGTTAAACAGCAAGTGTATTACTGTGTCATAATAACAGGAATTGGAAATAAGCCAGTCTGGTCAGAATCTGAAGCTTAGAATGGAAGTGAAAGCATAAAAATCAATTAAAGCTTATCACAACATAATGTAATCATCACCTGCCAGATCAAGATGTACAAACTATGTCTCACTCACAACACACACACCCATAACCATATACATCAACATACACACACATCTTTGTCCCCAGAGGCTGGGTATACTGACCAGCCGGCTGGACACCCTCTTGATCATGATCCTCTCGGGCAGGTCCATGGTGTTGGCCACGGCCAGCACCACAAGCCGGGCCCGGGGCTTGCTGGGCCAGTCAAACAGGTTGTACATCACATCCTGCTTCCTCGTCCACAGCAGGTCCAGCTGTGCACACACCACCAAGAGATAATAATAATAATAATAATAATAATAATAATAACAATAATAATGAGCATAATATATTGTACTTAAACAGCGCAAACTCCCCATGTAATGGGCTCAATGCGCCTCACATGAGACTCTCTCTCTCTCTTTCTATATATATATATATATATATATATATATATATATATATATACACACACACACACATACATACATACAAACAATCGTGCATTATACCACACAAAAGCACATGAGGGCAGGATACTACTACTACTACTACTAACGATGATAACAATAATATATATTAATAATATATTGTATTTTTACAGCGCAAACTCCCCATATAATGGGCTCTAAGCACCTCACGAGAGACAACTCTTATACAATAGTGAATTATACCCACACAAGAGCACATGAGGACACAGAAGTGGAAAAACAAAATCTATATACACCAATACAATAATACAAAGTGCAGATATGAATAACTGCAGGAAAAAGGCACAAAATACACCCTGTACACACACATGCACACGCACACACACACAGCAAACACTGACCCACAAGCACACACACCACAGGAATACATCACTGGAGGGGAGGGAGATGCCAACCCCTGTCAAGTGTTTGTAGGGACAATGAGGAAACTTGGTAGGAACATTTCGAATTTGGTAGGAACACTCAGACTCTGAGCCACATCAGCCAAACCCCTATCACGTGTTTGTAGGAACAATCAAGAAATTTGGCAGGAAAATTTTGAATTCAGTAGGAACACATGGACTTCAGGCCAGATCAGCAAATGTATATCTTAACTAAAAGGCATACAAACACTTGATTTAGCCACATTCTCTCTTGTTCAGGCAAATGATTAAGCTGATTGGTCCACTCAATGCTGTTTCAAAGTAAACACACATGTGATGAGCTGAGCATCGTCATATGAGATCAAGGTTAGCAGTGACTGCCCTGGCCTCGTGATCGATAGGTCAAGAGTGTCTGGGTAGTGTTACAACAGGAAAGCATGTGACCATGCTATGTAGTCAAAAATGAACTCGTCGGAACAATTTTGACGTTGGCATAACGTCGGAACAAACTGCAATCGAGCGTAACAAAATACAGGGGAAATTGTAACGGTTGGCATCTCGGAGTAGTATTAATAATGCCTACCTCGTCCACCATAAGCACGGTAGTGTCCCGGCGGTGACCTGTCGTGCTGGTTGTGAACATTTTGTCCAGCAGGTCACAGGCGTGGTCTGCCGTGGCCTTTCTGCCTGTCAGCTCCTGAAATGTGGGGACAAACAGTGAGTCATTTGTCAATGAACCATACCAACCTCGTTCCCTGTCTCCACCATCAAAACTGAACAGTAATAAAATGGTAAATGAATATAATACGAAATAAACAACAAAATCTTCGAAAATAGAAATTCTGTATTTTCTTTATATATCATATTCTAAAAATAAAATAAAATACAATTAAATAAGATTAAATAAAAAGATTTATCTGTTGTCTTCATCACTGTGACTTTCTATCAGGTCTGGACATATCTGTGTAGGATTAACACTTTGGAACTTTCACAGCAGTTTCAGTGGACTATTCCTGTAACAGCCGATTGCATTTTCAAAGCCATACTTCATATACAAAATGCTAACATCATCATCATCAAAAACATGCTCAATACCCTTCAAAGCACTAGCAAACAACATAGAGGCTAAAGCCAATAAGCAAAAAGAACAGCATGAAAATCAACTGACTGAGACAGTAAAACTGAATATTCAAATTCGGTCCAAGGGACGCAAATAAGTACTCGTGGTACAAAGTGTTAAGGACCTCTCTGGTGGTGAGATGGGTTTTTGCGTATTATAAGCAGTCAAACAGAAATGTGCTTTTGTATTTGCATTAACTATCACACACACATACAAACATATATTTATTGATTAATTACAGGAGTGTTAGTTGTGTCCAAAAAAGAAACAAAATCATACACATATGCTCCCTAATACTAATGTTTCCAACATAAAATAAACAAAAAATCATACACATAGACTCTAAAAAATACTAATGTTGTCCAAAATAAAACAGACTAACACTCTAAAATTAAAATACTAAAGCTGTCAAACAAATAAAAAAAACCAAAAAACAAAAAAACCAAAACAAAAAAAAAAGGCAAATTTTCTGCACACACACATACACACCAAAAAGATTTATGTCAGGGAGAGAGGGGGAAAGAAATTATGCATCTTTCAAGTAAACACCATCTTCAAGAAAGCCAACAATACCTTCAAGATCTGCACGTAAGCCTGTCGTGGCTCTGTTAACCGCATGCCGTTGACCTCTATGAATGAAAAGCTGGGCAGATCCCCACTTTTGTGTGCCTGCTGTAAGGATCGAACCACCTCCTTCACTGTGGCTGTTTTGCCGGTGCCCGGCACTCCTGATATGTACATGCACCTGGACAGCAAGCAAAAGGTGTAACAATTTATTAATAAACACCCACCCCACCCATGCCTCCCACACAACCAAGCATATGTACAACATATAAAAGAACAGCAAGACACAGTAAAATGACTGCAAAAATAAATCGCTAACAATCCTTCTTAATTATATCTTCATTTAGTTGTGTATATGCTCATTTATTCATTGCATTCAAAAATCATTCTGTCATACATGTACTATTTACTTCTACTACGTACTCTAACAAGAGTGAGAATACAAGAGCTGCTTATTTTTCTTCCTTTTTATTATTTATTTTTTTTGGTTGTGGCTTATTTTTCAACAAACTGATCCAAACAACAAGTGAATGCTGCAGCCACTCCACATCCCTACCACCATCTATCCCCACCAGTATCACTCACCCTCCAGTCCCGTCCAGCACCTTGCTCTCCACAAAGCGGTAGATGTCGTCGAACTCTGCCTCTCGACACGGCAACGTCTCTGGCACCGCCGACACATGCAGCCTGCAGTCACAGCCAACGGCAGGAATGAGAAAAGAGACTTTCTGTATCAGTCTACAATCACCTCATTGCCTCCACCATTAAATACAAAACACTAAAACATTGGCCACTTTCCTGACCTTCCTTCGGTCTAATTTCAGAAAAACAGTCTGAAGAATCTCATGTCTCAATGACTATCAACAGTCTGAAAGAATCTCAAGGCTCAATGGCCATCAACAACAGTCTGAAGAATATCATGCCTCAATGGCCACAAACAACAGTCTGAAGAATCTCAGGCCTCAAAATCCATCAACAACAGTCTGAAGAATATCAGGCCTCAAAGTCCATCAACAACAGTCTGAAGAATCTCATGCCTCAATGGCCACAAACAACAGTCTGAAGAATCTCAGGCCTCAAAATCCATCAACAACAGTCTGAGGAATCTCAGGCCTCAAAATCCATCAACAACAGTCTGAAGAATCTCAGGCCTCAACATCCATCAACAACAGTCTGAAGAATCTCAGGCCTCAACATCCAACAACAACAGTCTGAAGAATATCATGCCTCAATGGCCACAAACAACAGTCTGAAGAATCTCAGGCCTCAATGTCCATCAACAACAGTCTGAAGAATCTCAGGCCTCAACATCCATCAACAACAGTCTGAAGAATCTCAGGCCTCAACATCCATCAACAACAGTCTGAAGAATCTCATGCCTAAACATCCAACAACAACAGTCTGAAAGAATCTTGTGCCTCAATGGCCATCAACAACAGTCTGAAAGAATCTTGTGCCTCAATGGCCATCACAACAGTCTGAAGAATCTCAGGCCTCAAAATCCATCAACAACAGTCTGAAGAATCTCATGCCTAAACATCCAACAACAACAGTCTGAAAGAATCTTGTGCCTCAATGGCCATCAACTACAGTCTGAAAGAATCTCATGGCTCAAAAGCCATCAACAACAGTCTGAAGAATTTCATGCTCCAGTGACAATCAACAAGTTGGAAAAATCTCATGCTTCAATGGCAACCAACGAGACTGAGGGAATCTCATACCTAAATGGTCATTGACAACAGTCTGAAGAATCTCAGTCACAACACAACTGTTCTTTTTCCATGCCGTTTCTAGAATTTTTTTTCTGGTACCGTGACAATATTTCTCTGTGACCCAGTTAATTGACCTATAAAAAAGACCCACTTTTGGTTCAATAAAAAAAAAATAAAGAGAGAGAGAGAGAGAGAGAGAGAGAGAGAGAAGCAATGTCCCAAACTGCTGCAACTATACTGATTTCCACTTCTCTTTTTTTTTTTTTTTTTTTTATCTAAAAGTAAAATCATTCTATCAATCTATGCCTCAATTGTACCAGTTTTTCAACAACTGTCTTCCAAAGCTTCCTACCTGTGCTGAACTAGGAATTCAGTCAATCAAATTTCCTCTTTTTCTTTTCGTTTTTTGGGGGGAGAGAAGGGTGGGGGTTGGGGTAGGGGGGGGGGGAGGGGTTTAGATCATTCTGGGCTTTGACAAGCTTCTAAGCTTGGAGACTATCTGTCAGTTGGTATTCACCATATGATACAGGGTCTTCTCTTGCTGATCAACCATCTTACCTGGCTCGAGCTTCATCCATAGGTGTGCCTGGTGTTGCCATGGTGACACTGCGTCTGGGCAGTTTGGGAGTTGCTACAGAAGCCTGTTTACGTGCCTGGAGAGAGAGAAAGTAAGAGAAAAAAAACGCACAGTGAATTTTACATTCTCCAACATAGTATGGTCTAAATAACAGTGACAGCATCATTGTGGGTGTCTTGGAACATATCCAGACTTAAAAAAAACAAACAAACAAAAAACCAACAAATTATTATCGTCAATACCCATATAACACCTATCTTCAGTCACAGAGCAAATTCTAATTGCTTTACAAACAAGGAGTTATTTGCAAAAACAGATTGCCTACCCAGGCAGAGCCAGCTGTCAGCTGCCTTTAGGTGCTCATTATACTTTTTCCTGCGTAATTCAGTCAGGTTCCGGTCATGTGCACAGGCACACAACAATCCCACAAAACTGCACCGACACTTTCTTCAGTCCACATGCCCGCTGTTCCGCAAGCACAAGGAAACCAGAGAGGCACTACACAGAACACCACAGTACGTCTGAATGCATTCAACCCTTGGTACTTTACAGCCTCAGCAGGCTTCTCTGTGATATACTGATGGGGAAAAGTGTATGAAATATACTTAAACCATTTTTTCCCCTCCAAACTGACCTGTGGACACAGCTGGAAAAACTGTGGAACTAGAAGTTAGTTCTCTTTGCTTGCAGTTCACGCACATGTAGAAACATGGATACTGTTCCACTGAAACAAAGTTCCAGGCCAGAGCAGCTGTTGTAGTATACTATATTGTACTGTATTGTGTAACTTTTTTGTCACAGCAGATTTCTCTGTGTGAAATTCTGGAGCATGTCGCTACACTGAGAGCGCCGACCATTTTTGGATTTTTTTTTTCTGCCAGCAACTTTATTTGTTTTTCTATCAGTGGATTTTTCTACAGAATTTTGCCAGGGACAACCCTTTCATTGCTGTGGGTTCTTTTACGTGCGTTAAATGCATGCTGCACATGAGACCTCAGATTATCATCTCATCCGAATGACTAGCATCCAGACCACCACTCAAGGTCTAGTGGAGGGGGAGAAAATACTGACGATAATGGGATTTGAACCAATGTGCTCAGATTCAATCGCTTCCTAGGCGGACGTGTTACCTCAGGGCCAACACTCCACTAATGAGTCAGCAGCAGCACAGGTTCTCCACCAGCCTGCAGCCTTGTGGTGACAGTGAAAGCTACCATCCAGTTTGCTGCACTGAAACTACGACTGAACAGACCAGAGTGTCGCAAATCTGGGTGCATGTTCAGATGAGCAGCTTGAGCTTAAATTAATCATGACCAGCAAGACTTAGAGATGCCAAAGAAGAGAGTGCCATGAATTTTAAATGCAATTTGCCCATTGTTTGTATATTTTTAAATGGTGTAACTGGTTTTGCTGAACAAAAGTAAATTACGTGATCTCAAAAAGAACAATTCCCAAACAAAGAAGAGTGACTGACACAAGTTCAACTTTATTCCAGTAAGGTTACAGACGAGCACACTAGTCAACAGCAGTATAAGGGTTAAAGGAAAAAGAAAATAAAGGTCTGATATACACTTACTGAAGGAGTGCTTGGTTTTCTAGGAGTGGCTGTTTGTCGTCTGGCACCACTGCTCCTGGAGGCTGAATCTTTCCCTGAGGCTTTTCCTCTTGCCGCCCCCTTTCGACGGCTTGATTGGTGCGTCTCAACAAAGTCGTCGTCATCGCTGTTGCTGGAATCTTCAGCAGAGTACTCTTCCTCGGAACTAACTTCTTCCGAACTTGCATCCTCAGTATACCTGGGATTAAAGAAAAGCATTATTCTTTCATGATATGTATCAAATCAAGAAAGAGAAAAGAAAATCCTAAGCTTGGCTATCCACTGGCATACCAAATATTTACAACAATTGGCTGCATCACAAATGGCTGTTTTGTGTAAATTCTTCATATCTGAAAAGGTACTATATACATATATCAAAACACAGAGAGAGAGAGAGAGAGACAGAGAGAGAGAGAGACATGCAGACAGACAGAGAGATCTATAAATTTTGACTTATGCCTCTTGACTCCTTGGCAGTCACAGGGCTGCTACAGCACTCCTCCAGCGGACTGTTTTGGGCTGTCCTCTTCAGCCGGGCCTATGTCCATCCGGCTGCCTTCATCTCATCCTCCGTGCTTCTTCTTCAGGTCTGATTTGGTTTGCCCGCTCACCTCTTTCCTTGAGGGTTCCATTCAAGTGCCTATCTTGTGGTGTCGTCTGGAGGCTTTCACAGGGTATGGCGTATCCAGTCCAATTTCCTCCTCCTGATCTCCTCACTGATGGGCACCTGTTTTGTTCTATTCCAGAGGCAGGCATCTGATATGGTCTCTGGCCATCTGATGTTTAAAATATGGCATAGACATCTATTGACAAAGGCCTGTAAATTGTTAGTGTTCGTCTTGGTTGTTCGCCGTGTTTCAGAGCCATACAAGAGGACTGCTTTAACATTAGTGTTGAAGATCCTTAGTTGTTGCGAGTGGAAAGAGATGTGGAGTTCCAAATTGGCTGCAAGGTGTTGAAGGCATGCCTCGCTTTGTTGATGCGGCTCTTGATGCCTTCATTCGCCCCTCCATCATTGCTCACTATGCTGCCAAGTTAGACAAACCTCTCTGCCTCACTGATGTTTCCACCTCTGAGATGGAGCTGATCGTGCCTCTTGTTGTTTACTCTCATGAGCTCTGTCTTCCTGGTGTTAATCTTGAGACCCGTTTTTTCAGCTTTCTCAGACAATCTGTTCAGCTTCTCTTGGGCATCTTGGTGTCTATGTGAGAGGAGGCATACATCCTCTGTGAAGTCCAGGTCTTCTAATTGTTTGGTGAGAGTCCACTAGATCCCATCCTGCTGCTTTCCCATTTTTCAAGGACTTGATGGCTCTGGATTTTGCCTATGGATAATTAATTTCTGAGGAAAAAAAACAAAACAAAACAAACAAAAAAATCAGAATAAAAAACACAAAGCACTCAAAGGGAATACACTAATATCATGCATTTTCTATAACACTGGAGTCATCAAATCTCTCTTTTTTTTCTTAACAGGCCTTTAAAACAATATAAGAGACAAATTACGTAATTAAATGCCAATTTTACAAGATGCTTTGGGGTTTGATCCTCTGTAGCTTTACCTCTCTGTGTGTGTTGTATGTGTGTGTGTGTGTGTGTGTGTGTGTGTGTATGTCTGTGTGTGTCTGTGTGTTTCTTCTTGTTTTCTTTTCCATGCTGACAAAGACTGAAAACTCTACTCAAGCCACAGTAATAACAAGAACAGCCGAAATCAAAAATGAAAAATACAACAGCTAAAACAAAAAACAACAACAGAGACCATTACCTAGTTTGTTTGGCTGCTTTCCGCCTGGTTCTGCCAAGCGGATTGGACGCCTCATCCACAGCTGCAAAGTCATCCTTCAGACTGCGACGAGAAGAGGACTCCCTTTTCGGTGTGACAGCTTCAGACGAGAAAGCACCGTCCGACAGTCTATGCACCCTCACTTTGGGCACCAGCGCCGTCCGTACTGTGTTGCTTCTCTTCACCTTCGTGCTGCCGGTCTGTTTGGGGGTGCGCCTGCTTGTGACCTCGCTCACTGACCCTCCCGTCTCCGCCAATGACTTGGAACTGATCTTTATCGACTGCCGCTGTGTGGGTTTCTTGCTGGAAGACCTGTCTTCTGTTGCTCTTTCTGAAGACAGGCGCGCTGATTTTGCCTTTGAAGAACTCCGCTCCTTAGCACCACCACCACTACTGGTTTGTTTCAAATTCTTACCACTTGCTGCTGCTGATGCTTTATGCTTCGAACTCGACCTCTCACACGGCTCGTTTTCTTCATATGTATGTGCAATGCTTCTGTGCACTTTGTCCTTGGTCAGGTTTTTCTCTGAGGTTGTACTGCGGATGGAAAAGGCAGACATGTCTGACAACGCAGATGTGCTTGCATCATCAGCTTCATCGTTCAGGAGGAAATCGATGACAGCGTTGGCTTTGAATCGCTCCAATGTGCGCAGTGCCTTCCCAGGAGCTTTGCTGCCTGTCAACATGTCAACAGCATGATGATGTTAACAAACTCCTTTTTCTTTTTCATTTTTACAGCAGAGGTTGGAGCTATAAGCTACAAGGAAAAAAAAAGTGTCGTTAGTTCTGTGATTTATCAAGGGGAAAAAAATGGCTGTGTCCGGGTTCATCTCCCTACTTTAAAAATACCTGATCAATAAAATGATTAAGTTCATTTAACACACTAAATTGATTTATACAGCGATGTCTACTGGGCTCGGACATCACCAAATGAACATGTGTGTGTGTGTGTGTGTGTGTGTGTGTGTTTGAGAAAGAGAGAGAGAGGGACAGAGTGAGACAATTCAGAGAGGCAGGCAGAAAAAGATAAGACAGAGAGAAAGGACATGGAAAAAGTTGTACACTGTAATGTCACCTTGCTCTTTTTATATAGTTTTGATCCCTCCCCAAAAAAAACAACAACCCAAAAAACTATTTATTTTTTCTCATGTTATTAGTGTTGTCATCAATCACCTTTCCGATGAAGAAGCATGGCTGCCTAAAAGGAAGAAATGGAAGAACATGGAACTTCAAATGCAGAAGAACAGAAAAACACTTTTGCACTGATGCATGTCTTTCAGACAAAAAAAGAAAAAAAAGAAAAACAAAGACAAGCTACTTCAAGACTAGACTATTTTGTAGAGAGAAAAAAAAAAAGAAAATTAAAAAAAAAGAAAAAAAAAGAAAAAAGAAACACTTTCCATCTCAATCAGAAAGAAGATAAGCATGGAAGAAAACACCTTTGGCATAAAGTGACTGGAATAGACACTCAAACCCTATCTCCCTTCACAGATAATGAAATATCATGAATCATCAACTGCTGGGTGATTCTGTTTGCATTTCCTCACATCAGTGAACAAAGAAAATCCCTCAAATCTGCATTTCCTTTCCTCGAAACATGTGAACATGGAAAATCACTCAAATTTGCATAATTTTCCTTTCATCAGCGAGCAAGGAAAAAATAATCACTCAAATTTGCATAAATTCCTTTCATCAGTGAAACATGGAAAAATCACTTAATCAGTGATACTTCTTCTTCTTCGTTCATGAGCTGCAACTCCCATGTTCACTCAAATGTAAACGAGTGGGCTTTTACATGTTTGACCGTTTTTACCCCGCCAAGTAGGCAACCATACTCTGTGTTCGGGGATGTGCATGCTGGGTTTGTTCTTGTTTCCATAACTCACCGAACGCTGACATGGATTACGGGATCTTTGACATGCGTATTTGATCTTCTGCTTGTGTATACACATGAAGGGGGTTCAGACACAAGCAGATCTGCACATATGTTGACCTGGGAGATTGAAAAAAACTCAACCTTTTACCCATCAGGCGCCATTACCAAGATTTGAACCCGGGACCCTCAGATTGCAAGTTCAACACTTCAACCACTATTGCGCCTGTCCATCGGTGACACAAAACAATACAAGCTTACCTGAGAGGGGAGTGGTCTTGGAGTCTGACTGGTTCTGGGCAAAACTCTGCACAGGGATGACAGGCGACATAGCAGAGTCCACCATCGAGGGGCTGGCATGGGCATGTTTCTTCCCTCCGTTCTTCAGTCTGCTGGGAGTCCCCTTTGAAGCACTTTTCTTCTTCGCCGACTGAGACTTTCCACCATGCTTCTTCCTGTTGTGTTTCTCACTGCTTGCTTCGCTTGACAAAGTGGACTTCACAGAGAAATCTGAGTCCGACTCGGAATCCGTGTCATCGTCATCAGACTGCCTCTTTGACGATGAACTGTTCCAGGCGTTCTCTTTCGAGTGACCGTTCCTGTGGACATCCGATGCGTTTTTCAGTGTGTCAGTTTTTCTGAACTTGGCTGGCTGGCTGCTGTCTGGTGACTGCAAGGGTCGTTTTCTCTCCCCTGCCAGCTGATTGTGCTCTCTCAGTGGGGATACCGTATGGCCAGTGAATTCTTTCTGGACAAAGTATGCACTTGGATTCTCTGGCTTGGACCCGTATGTGACCTGCGAAACATAAATGAAAAGAAAATGGGGTCAGGTTATGCAAAATTAGATCAGTATAAATTGTGGTCATGTGTACTGGCAAGTGTGATAGTGTGTCATCAAGTATCCCATGCAAGAACCAGAACTGGACTGTGAACAGCAGTCAAACTCTAGATTTCAAACAATCATGCCAAGTGCCTAAGTACTTCACACAGGCCTTTACTTATCACCAGGAACAACAAAAGATCTTACAGACATCATGGGAGCAAAAAATGTAAAAAATACTGGTTCTTTTAAGAATCGGAACACTTCGGTTCCTTTGCAGGTTATCTATCCACCAGGTCATGACTTCAGTTACACTAGTTACAGGTAAATCAATTGGCACTATCACATGTAATACCCAGAACAAGTGAAATGTGCAGACATTCATATAATAATGTGATCATATTGACATGCTCATGATAGAGTGTGTGTGTGTGTGTGTGTGTGCGTGTGCGTGTTTGTGTGAGAGTGTGCGAGTGTGTGCATGCTTATATGTATAATACTATAAATCCTTAACTACACCGTAAAATACAGCAGCAATAACACAAACCCACCTGGCACTTTCCGGTGATGGACTTCAGCTCCACATCAGTTTCATAGTTCCCACTGGAGTCCAGGAACAATTCCATGTCGTCCTGCTGGCCTGCCATTTTGGAACACACGCTGGGCAACTCCTCTCCTCGCAAAAGCCAGTGCACAACAGCACACTGGTTCTTTCCAAATTTCTTGTATGGTAATTCTGTTGAATCACAATATTGACAAGATATAAATATATGGTTATACCCACATTTCTTCCCCTCCACTCCTGTGTGTGACTGGCAGAGTGAATGTCCACACCTTGTTGTGAACACTGCTCATTCCGTCTTGTGGGGAAAAATTGTGGATATTGCCATTAAGCATTTCAAACACATCAAATCATACTATTGGTACTTTACTATTCTCCTTATTTTTCCAGTTATCATACTCATAGTATCAGCATCACTCACAAACATCATTTTGTTATTGTGACCTCACTGATATAACCACTTTGTATAATTTATTACTATAAATCTATCACTTTTGTATAAATCTATCACAACAAGGGAAGATCAGATATGGGGTATAGGGGAGGGTAAAGTGGGGAAGGCGAGGGATTTAAAGGGTATTTGTGTGTATTCACACACACACACACACACATATATATATATGTATATATATATATATATATATTCCCCCCCCCCCCCCCCTCAAGGCCTGACTAAGCACATTGGGTTACGCTGCTAGTCAGGCATCTGCTTGGCAGATGTGGTGTAGCGTATGTGGATTTGACTGAATGCAGTGACACCTCCTTGAGCTACTGATTCTGATCAAACCACAAAACATAAATGTTGTCTGCTCATCCATGCCATTCTTCTTTCTGCTCAACCCCTTCCACCCTCAACCCATCCTGCCGATATTTATTCAACGTTACAATTGGTATGTGGAGCAATCAACATTGTTCACAAGTTTTCTGTTTTTTTTCATTTCATTATTGAAAGCTTCTTTTGTGAGTGTGCAGCCACTCACAGTTCAAAATGTTGATGATCACTTGATGGTATGTTTCTATCAGCCATGGTAATGGTTTGTTGTCGGTCCCAACTCTCATGCTCAGTTATTGCACATCAATGTCTAGCATGCGATCTATGTCAGTAATGTTCTCAAAAAGAAATCAATCAAGCAGTATAGTAAAGATTATCAATTTGATAATAATAATAATAAAAAAAATCAGTTGGACAAGACATCCAATTTACAAACTTTGATAAATGGTAAACTGCAACAACACAGCACCAGACCCAAATGTCACAAAAACATGAAGGCAACACATCATACTATAGTCCCTGGGACAATAAAATCTATTCTATCGCACCACAAAATACTTACCTTCTTCGTAAAGCTTTTCTATCCTGGCTATGTAGCCGTCTTCTTCTGCAGTGTCATCATCATTGGCAACAAACACATGGTCACCTATTTTGTACTTTTCACTGTCCAGTTCAAATCCACTGAAACATAGGAGTCTTGACAGTTTTATGTTAGTCAAATTTGTAAAACATTTCCATAGATTTACTCTGCAGCATGAACACAACAATGGAAAATGCCTTACTCATAAAAGAAAAAAAATTGCCTCCCCTGCAGAATGCACAAATCTGTGTTCATATTTTTATATCATGTGTGCACAAGAGAGAGAGAGAGAGAGAGAGAGAGAGAGAGAGAGAGAGAGAGAGAGAGTGTGTGTGTGTGTGTCACTGTCTGTGTTCTTGTACATCAGTGCCACTGACCAAATTTTAATATATTCACAAATTCAACCACCTTAACATGTTTCCTTCAAAACAGAGCCACCTACCTAATATATGGCTGGAAACTTTTTCCTGTTTCAGGAACTGAGCAAGATAAAAGATCACAGACACGACATTTTCACTGTTACTACTTTACCAGTATTATAGTATTAATCAATGTAAATAATAAAATTCAATGACATATAATTATTGGCCGAGCCGAAACTTAAGATTCTTTCTGTGAAAAGATAATGCAGATCTATGCAGAGATACATTGATCAATACTATTATACTATAGTATTAAGTGTGAAATTCAACAAGGTTGATCATATTATTAATATTATGGATTCATTCATACATAATCTGTATAGCACACAAAATTGCATCTCACTCAAGCAAATGTGACTTGTAAGCCCTGTTTCTGCCTTTGACCCTATTCATTCTACAGTATCTAAGACTAATAGTTATTAAGAGGTCAAATTGCAATATTTTAGTATGCTACTTTAGACAGATCTGTTGACCGCAAGAATAAGTTGTTGGATTGATAAAAATAAAATCTAAAGATGGTTACACTGGTTCAAGAGCCAAACGTCACTGAATAAAGAAAATGCCTAACACAAGTGTGGGCGAGAATGAGAAGCAAACAAAATACAACTATTAAGTTGATTAACTTAGCAAGGGGGAATATACAAACCTTGAACTTTTTATTTCATCTTCATTAATCTTCATGATATCAAACAAATTACATCTACCTAGAAAATAAATAAATAAATAAATGGACAAAAACTACACTATATGTATCATTGCAGTCTGTATGATAACCTACAGGGATTAAACACACACACACTTACACACACAAACACAGTAAAAGAAACAAAGGATCAGGATCAGGATCAGGATTTGGGGCGTTGTTATATACAACTTAGCCATTTTTGGCTTTTTATGCCCCTTCGGATTTACTCCTTTTAACTGTTGGTCAGGTCGTTGACTAGATCAGTCATTTTATCCATCAAAGTCGTATTTCGTTTTTGTCAATAACTCTTGTGTCAATGAGGTTCTTAAAAGTATTTATGCCAGGTGCACATTTGATACTGTTTGTTAATTTGTTCCAATAATTTGTTACTCTGTTACTAAATGTAAACTTTCTGAGATTTGTTTTGGAATACTGTTTAAATATTTTGTCTGTACTGTTTCTTGTAGTGTCTACCTTTGGAGTAAAAAAAAAAAGAAAAAAAAAGCATGCTTTGTTTACATCGTCAAACCCATTAAATATTTTGTACGTCTGTATCAAGTCCCCTCTTACTCTTCATGCTTTAAGTGATGGTAGTTGTAAGTACTGTAAACTTTCTTGATATGAATAATCTTTTATGCTCCAGACCAGCTTTGTTCTCTTCTTTGAGCCCGTTCTATGGCTTGTGACTGCTTTATTTGTAGTTCAAAATAAAAATTGACAACTTACATTTACACAATCTCCCAGATAGTAATCCAAAATGTAAATGTGACGGGGTGGTAAGGTGGTGTTGGAGAAGGTGAAGACAGGTAGAAGGTGTTAGCAGAAGAGAGCTGCAGCCAGGCAAGGTAGACTCGGGAAGGCAGTGCGCTGGTTTTCTTCTTTTATTCTTTCATTCTTCCAGGCCAGGAGAGTTCTCTCCATGTCTGGCACTCGCTCACTCCTTATATTCTGTTCCGCCGAACCGCAAAGCCAGCGCCGCGAAGCGACTCACGAAACCGGCCCTCCGCGAGCCTTGAGGGGCCAAGCTTGTGTTTGTTTGACCAAATTTAGCGGCTTCTGACTTTCGGCTCGGGGAACTAACATAGACATGTTATATATCACACAAAACTACAAGAGACGAGCATTTTCTTAAGCTAAACCATTTTCTACAAAAATAATGTAGTTAAAAACTGTAAATAAAAAGAGTCACTGAATGAACGAGCTTTTAACGAGTTCATGTATCATTTTTGTACATTACAACAATTAATACGTCGCGATATGTAATATAATTGTAACAATTAAGTAACTGAACATCCTGAATTTCCAACTATATAAAAATCATCTATAAAATCTGCTTCTAGAGTAAAGATTTTTTATGTAAAAATTCAAGAGAAAACTCAGCGGATAGCTCCCGTGTCGGCACCGCTTGGCGGTGCTTTTGGCACTTGTGATCGACAATGAAATACTTCGTTTAAACCAACTACAACACAATTATACATGCACGATACTAATCAGATTGATAACAGAAATGCAAACATCTGCAAGACACGATATAAAAATGTGTAGGTATTGTAAAAACGTATTTTGCTCAAATCGGCACTGACGAATTCCAATGGCTTGAAGAAGAGATAGTTTTGTGGCGCCGAAATGCCGTCAGACATTTCGTACCATCGCATGCCTATAACTTAGGTGTACACGGAAAGCAGTACACGAGAAGAAGGCTTAATCATTTACATTTTAATGCACATTCTAAATTCCACGGTAACTATATCGATTTATAGAAAACGAAGGTATTTTGTATGTTTCAACTGAGTGGATTTCGAAGATCGCGCCAAAACTCATTCACATAAATATTAGTTTTAAAAAGTTATAGGCTTTCTGGCCAAATGATATCATTACAGTTGAGAAGTATGATCGTTCTGAAGTTCCATAACACAAAACTATAATCTCATCTATAAGGAAGTGTTTATAATTTAACAAATTGATGAAAATCATCATACGGTTCCCTGTAAAGGGAGATAACTTGTGACCGATTTACAACTTCCTTGGTAACCTTCGGCGAGTCACAAAAATCGTCTGCTAAGCTGGCCCAACGAAGATCGTAGCCAACCCGGCTACATCCCCCCCTACTCTGTTACAACCAGCGTCCTCGCTGGCACTTTTCATGACTACATAAAAGGGGGCCTAAATCATGCACTAATACATCCATTCAAACCAACGAACACACAAAACATTATCTTAAGTGCAAATCCCAAGACACTGAGTTCCAAAAATCGGAAAAATGCAAAATCCATTAAAATCTCAAACAATAATCAGTAACCCTCGAGGAACGTTATCTTGAGCGTGAACCCTCAGAGTCAGATTTTCACAAGATGTATAACCCACGTCAGGGCAAAACGGTTTGCCCACACTGAATTCTTAAAGGGGCATCATTTTAAATGTAGCCCTTAAAGTTCAGTATGTGTTTAAAATGCACACGGCAATCCAGTGGGTAGACTCTAGTCAAATGCTCTTGAGGGGCGTTATTTAAAATGCAAACCCCCAAAGCCAAAACCAGTACAGGTTATAAGGGGAGCTGTTGTATTAACAGTGTTCCCAATATAACAAAATAAGCCCCAACAATGTTAATTGTCTGAAATGTATATCGGCATGTTATACACTGACTGTGGGAAAATAGTTGTATAAACATATAATTCCTTTTCATCAGCTTCACATCCGTATTGACTAGAGAGAACCTGAAACAAAATTCCTCAGGATGAAGTACCTGAAGCGCGGGCCCAACGAAGACTAGAAAGGAGTTGTCATTTTTTAACAAACGTTTCCTTTGAGTCATTTTTTTCTCTGTCTCTCTCTTCTTTTTGACCAACTCATTAGCACCCAAAAACATATTTGCAGTTCAGCGAACAGTTTCATCAATACAATTTGATACAATTATCAACCAAAAATAAGTGAGCATTCAACAGCTTTGCTTGGGAAAAAAGTCAATCTTTGAAAAATTTCAACTGCTCAGTGACAAAAAAACAAAAACAAGAGAACAATCAGTCCCACACATTGTCCATCATTAACCTATCTTGTCTCCTCAAATTTCAAGTGAGACAGCAACTAAGCAAAGTCACTGACCAACGTAAGGAACACCAGATGTGTACCATGTTACTGGCTTCGTCGTCAGGTGTAGAGATCGCCTAGGGGTGGGAGCTGGTGGTAGTGGAGGCGGCTCTGGTGCTGCCTGCTGGGCTGATGTCCTGGGCCCTGGCATGGGACTGAACAGCCACACCCCACTGTCAGTGTCAGTGTCAGTGTCAGAGTCTGACACTTTGTTGACATGGCAGGACCGTTGGGATGGGTCAGTCGGCGTGACAGCAGGTGGTGGTCGTTGGCTGCCTCTCAGCTGTGTGAGGCTGAGTAAAGGTGAAGGTGACACCTGTGGGATCACAGGATCAGGTGTGGTGCTGTGGCGCTTCCGTCTGCGTCGGCGTCTCCTGCGTCGCTGGTTTGGAGCTGGAGCAGCTGGCATGGACCCAGATTGCTCAGTGTGTTTGATGACAAGACACTGGTTGTTGACTGCCATTGGAGTCTGGTGGTCAGCTTTCTGTCGCCTGGCATTCTTCATATAGCGCTGCTTGTGCCGGCACTGGTCTTCAGTGTGGCCAGACCGCTGACACCAGACACAGTGTGGAGGGTCTGGGGCCCGGTCAGCAGCACAGCAACGAGGATGATGTGCTGGTCCTGGAGGATGTGGGCGGTGTGCTGGCATGGGGAACTGCTGCTGCTGTTGTCGCAAACTGTTGACTTCAGCCGTCAATGTAGCCAGCTGGGCCTGTAGGCAGGCAACAGTGGCGTTGTGACTGTCGTCAGCGTCGCTGTCCTCCCTCAGCCATCGCTGGGCCTCCTTCTTCGCCGCCTCGAAGGTGGTGTCAGGGTGGTCTCTGATGAAGCGCCTGACATCGCGCCTGAGTGCAGCAGGCTGAAGACCTCTGGCGAAGGCGTCGCGGAGAATGGTCGCTGGCACCTGCATCATCCCATCTTCAGCCTTGTTGACCTTGGTCCAGAGGTACCGAAGATGGGACGCGTACACTGTAATCGTCTCCTTGGACTGCTGCTGCCTAGTGAAGAAGGCAGTGGCAAGGTCTGTGGTGTCACGCTGCTCTCCCCAGTTCTCCTCGAGTAGTGTTAGGATTTTGGCTGGCGTGTCCACTTCTGTCGCCGGCAGCCTGACAATCTGCTGGCGAGCTCTGCCTGCAAGGGCTGAGATCAGCCAGAGAGAGGCTGTCGCGTCATCCAGGGGCTGCAGATGGAGGATCATACGGGCCTCCCAGATGAAGTCATCAACTTCCCTGCCGGTTTCCTCACCAGAGAATGTCGGGAGTTTGGGCAGGAAGTCGGATTGGGCCATGCTGATGGGCGACGTTACTCAGTCTGCGTGGACTTGAAGTACCTGCTGCACTCTCTTCTCTCTGTCTTCTCCTAATCCTGCTCGCAAGCGCCAGTTGTGACGGGGTGGTAAGGTGGTGTTGGAGAAGGTGAAGACAGGTAGAAGGTGTTAGCAGAAGAGAGCTGCAGCCAGGCAAGGTAGACTCGGGAAGGCAGTGCGCTGGTTTTCTTCTTTTATTCTTTCATTCTTCCAGGCCAGGAGAGTTCTCTCCATGTCTGGCACTCGCTCACTCCTTATATTCTGTTCCGCCGAACCGCAAAGCCAGCGCCGCGAAGCGACTCACGAAACCGGCCCTCCGCGAGCCTTGAGGGGCCAAGCTTGTGTTTGTTTGACCAAATTTAGCGGCTTCTGACTTTCGGCTCGGGGAACTAACATAGACATGTTATATATCACACAAAACTACAAGAGACGAGCATTTTCTTAAGCTAAACCATTTTCTACAAAAATAATGTAGTTAAAAACTGTAAATAAAAAGAGTCACTGAATGAACGAGCTTTTAACGAGTTCATGTATCATTTTTGTACATTACAACAATTAATACGTCGCGATATGTAATATAATTGTAACAATTAAGTAACTGAACATCCTGAATTTCCAACTATATAAAAATCATCTATAAAATCTGCTTCTAGAGTAAAGATTTTTTATGTAAAAATTCAAGAGAAAACTCAGCGGATAGCTCCCGTGTCGGCACCGCTTGGCGGTGCTTTTGGCACTTGTGATCGACAATGAAATACTTCGTTTAAACCAACTACAACACAATTATACATGCACGATACTAATCAGATTGATAACAGAAATGCAAACATCTGCAAGACACGATATAAAAATGTGTAGGTATTGTAAAAACGTATTTTGCTCAAATCGGCACTGACGAATTCCAATGGCTTGAAGAAGAGATAGTTTTGTGGCGCCGAAATGCCGTCAGACATTTCGTACCATCGCATGCCTATAACTTAGGTGTACACGGAAAGCAGTACACGAGAAGAAGGCTTAATCATTTACATTTTAATGCACATTCTAAATTCCACGGTAACTATATCGATTTATAGAAAACGAAGGTATTTTGTATGTTTCAACTGAGTGGATTTCGAAGATCGCGCCAAAACTCATTCACATAAATATTAGTTTTAAAAAGTTATAGGCTTTCTGGCCAAATGATATCATTACAGTTGAGAAGTATGATCGTTCTGAAGTTCCATAACACAAAACTATAATCTCATCTATAAGGAAGTGTTTATAATTTAACAAATTGATGAAAATCATCATACGGTTCCCTGTAAAGGGAGATAACTTGTGACCGATTTACAACTTCCTTGGTAACCTTCGGCGAGTCACAAAAATCGTCTGCTAAGCTGGCCCAACGAAGATCGTAGCCAACCCGGCTACATAAAGAAACAATGAAAGATCTGTATCAGTGTATGAGTAATATTTTACAAAATTTTACGTACTCAGTGTTGGCTACAGTTATTCACTAACAAACATATGATCACATTCAACTGATTGGTACAGTGTAAAAACCAATATCCACATGTCTTCCCCTGTGTTATTTCCTGTTCCATTCACTGATTCAGTTTGTTCAGAAGACGGAAAAAATGTCAATTTTGTTTAAATTACATTGTATTAATATGTATACTCTACATTTCTCCCCCTGTCAAGAGACATCAAAGAGTGGGGGGAAAGAAATGTAGGGTAATGTGTAATGTGGAGTATATATAACAATGTTATTAACCAATTTACAACTTTTTCCGTCTTGTAAACGGAAAAATACAGGGGAAGAAATGCAGACAAAGCCAAATTAACTACGTTTAAAAAAAATTTAAAAAAGAGCCTTTTGACTCGTATCACTCGATGGCACCTGCTGTGAACTGTGTTGTGAGGGAAAGATGTTTCGATTAGTGTCACACTCATCCAAACTCACGGAACAACAACATAAGTAAATGACAAACAGTAGTCGGGTCGATGAGCGAATGCGCCTGACCCAATGACTGACGCCGGTTGGTGTTGCGACTGAGCGAGACGAATACTTCCGAGCCACAGAAGGCTAAATTAAAAAAAAACAATTACCAGTAAAACGTGAATGAACTGCTTCGGCGATCAACTGCTCCTTGTCCAGTCCATTTGACACGCTGATTGCGCCTGCTGTATGTCACTGGCATGATAAACTTTAAAATCGCTACTTTCAAACCACAAGTTTCCAGCTGGCTCCACAAACTGTCCAGTAAGTAGAGAGTTATCTTTCTTCTCCCGCGACACGTGCCAAGGACCGATCACTCATGATGAAACCACGTAACCACGCACACCATTTTTTTTTTTTTTTTATTATTAAAAAAAAAAGAAAAAAGAAAAAAAAAGTCACTCATTCAACATCAGTTTCACTTTGCCGATGCTCTTTGTCGTAGTTAGTACATGCTGGGATATTCTATCCATAAATTTCCCATCTCTAACATACGTGCGTATTTAATCTTCTGCATGCGAAGGGGAACGGCGGTAATGACAATCAGTCGTAAAGCCGCAAATAATAAACTGTCCCGCTCTTCAGATCGAGGAACTTGGTTACCCTCATTAGCTCGGTTTTGTGCATTTCTCGTCCATAGTGCACTGTATATAACCAGCAGTATAAGCCTGCCTTGAGAAAGAAACGAAAACCGGTATTGAAATTGAAGACTGAACGGAAACTATGTGTGTCTAGTCCCCAGACGGACCCGTGGTCGATCCCCCACCAAGCGTCTACACATAGGGATCGAACCCAGGAACCTCAGATCGAAAACTCAATGCTCTATCAACTCGGCTCACTTCGGATGTCCATCCGGGTGAATGTCATAAAATGTAATGCAATACACTGAATACAATACAATACAATGCAACATTATTTCGCCGGATTGTGTGCATTCAAAGGCTCGACCGTCACTCGCAACGCAGTCGCCCACAGCCGATCCAGTCCAATACTCATATGAACATGACAAAGGATGGGGGGAAAAAAAAAGACGTTAATGTGGATAAAAACATGAAACATGGCAGTTTGATTTACCTCAGTCACAGTAAACAAGACGGAAACCCATAACTGACCCCCTCCGCCCCCCCCACCCCCACCCCCATGCATGCGCGTATGTGAATGTGATGTATGTGTGTGCGTGTGTGTGTGTGCGCGCGCGCGTGCGTGTGTGTCAGTGTGTGTGTCACGGTGTGTGTGTGTGTGTGTGTGTGTGTGTGTGTGTATGTGCGTGCGCGCGTGCGCGCGCGCGCATGTGTGTGTGTGTCAGTGTGTGTGTGTGTATGTGTGTGTGATGTCTGAGGTGTGTGTGTGCGCGCGCGTGCGTGCGTGCGAGCATGT
>NC_134895.1:23726312-23736312 GCF_041734735.1 Babylonia areolata
AAGAAAAAAAAAAAAATCATCTCCAGTAACCGACACATTGCACTCTTTGCAGATTTTGTAAGTCACGTGATGTGCCATTTCGCTTTCAATGCGTAACATCATTTCACGTTGCAGATTACGGCCATTGCGAGATTACGCGAGACCCCAGAATCATGCAGTTCTCCAGATCCAGAGGCTCGCTCTACCTTCCCTGCCGTCACAACCTGGCCAAGTGAGTGAGGCCCAGTTGTTTTTACTGTCATGAATGTTTCTGCTTCTTTTCCTTCTGTCATCGTGGGCTGCAACTCCTACTTTCAATCGTATATAATGTACGAGCGGGCTTTTACATGCATGACCTATCGTTTTTACCCCGCCATGTAGACAGCCATGTTCCGTTTTTGCGGTGTGTGTATGCTGAGTATGTTCATGTTTCCCCAACCCGCCGAACGCTGACATTGATTTACAGGATCTTTAACGTGCGTGTTTTATTTTCTGCGTGCGTATGCACACGAAGAGGTTTCAGTCACTAGGATGCCGGCACACACGTTGACCTGGGAGTTCCGAAACACTCCACACTTAACCTACCTGGTTCTCCAAAGTCGGGGATCAAACTCAGGAAACTGGAGCGCTTAGCAATTCGTCCGTGATGTAAAATCGGGCTTTTAAATAAATAAAAAAAACCCAAAAAACACCCACACAACCCCCCCCCCCCCTGCTCCCCCCAAAAAAACAACAACAAAACAACAACAACAAAAACCCAAACAAACCCAACACAATAAAATTCCAAATTCACTAGAAGTAAAATAAGCCTTCTATGGGGGAAGTATAATATTATGCCCAGGCGACGTTTCGTTTGAACACAATATACGAAAGAATGCAGCAGAATTTGTTGGGTTTTTTCAACTGCCTACACAGGGAATGATAATACAAATCTGTCCAGTAGGCTGGACGGTTCAGTTTCGAATACTAGCGTCGTATAAAACAACAACAACAACAAACTTGTTATACAAATTCGTAAACTATATTTGGATGCTTTGTGTTTCCTATCCGTTTTAAATGTCAATGCCCTGTGGGCCTACCACTTGGTTTTCTTCTCGAGAGAATTGAAATGTTATTCTCGTATTATTCTCTAATTATACTTAATTTTGCTGAAGTCATATTCTTACCTTCTTTCTCTGACACAGCCACCATTGGGCTGGGGACGATGCTGTTATGATTGTTGTAGACCAGCTAGGTACTTTGGTCAACACGCGAAGACGGTTTAAGCAGGGACAGGTCTTCACCTACCCTAAGCAGAGAGACTGAAAAAAAAGCAACGACAGCCAACGTTGTTTACCCTTAAACTACCAGACCCAGCCAAGATTGGAACCCCAACACCCCCATGTGGACTGAAGATCCAACGTGACAACAATTCAGTTATGGGCGCCCGTTCTGATTCTGTGTCGAGTCAGCTTGAACAGCTCAGTTCAATTATCTATATGCCCATGTTTGTGGTTTCCTTATTTCATGATGGGCAGAACTGAACTACGATTCCATATTTGTGGTGGCTAAAGCTTTGCCTATTCATTCCAGATTTTTTGTCGGCTTAAACCGGCTATGGATTCAAAACTTGTAGTGAACAAAACTGGTCATGGATACAAATTTCCTAGTAGGTAAATTTAGCCACGGATTCCAGATTTCTGGTGGATAGAACTGGTTGAGGATTCCAGATATATCGTTGGGAAAACTGGCTATGGCATCCATACTTGTGTGCGTAAAATTGGCCATGGATTACAAAGTTGTGGTGAACAAAACTTGCATGGGGAATCTAGATTTATATTGGGAAAAACTAGCTATGGATTTAAGATTTATGTTGAGTAAAAGTTATCATAAATTCCAGACTTGCAATGGGTTCGTTCTTTAGTTAACGTCATTTCATGATAAGTGACTGTGAACGAACTTTGATGGGAATGTGTTCCAGATATGTGGTGGGTATATAGCCTACTATGTGTTCCAGATCTTCAATGGGTAAAAGCTGCCAATGGATTCAGTGTTCATCGCGGGTAAACCGCGAGCCCAGAGAATGACTCCTGTACAGTCGACATGGCTGTAAACAGCATGATTCAGTTGGACTGGAGTAAATCGTGCCTGCGGTTGTATAATCACATAAAACTGGTTGTGGAAAGTCGAGTGCTGGTCTTGTGGTAACGCGTCTGCTTTGGGAGCGAGAGAATCTGAGCGCACTGCTGCGAATCCCACAGTCGCCAGTATTTTCTCCCCCTCAACTAGAACTTGAGTGGTGGTCTGGACGCTAGTCATTCGGATGAGACGATAAACCGAGGTCCCGTGTGCAGAATGCACTTTGCACACGCAAAAGAACCCACGGCAACAACAACAAAAAAATGCACTTAGCGCACGTAAAAGAACCCAGGCAACAAAAAAGATTGACCATGAAGAAAAATCCATTTCGATAGGAAAACAAATCAAACTGCATGCAAAACAAAAAAAAGAAAAAAAGAAAAAAGAAAAGAAAAGAAATGAGAAAAAGAAGAAGAAGAAGAAGAAAGAAAAACAGAAAAAAAGAAAAAAAGGGTGGCGCTCTCAGTGTAGCGACGCGTTCTCCCTGGGGAGAGCAGCAGCGAATTTCACACAGAGAAATCTGTTGTGAATAAAAGAGTAATACAATGCAATACAATACAATACGATACGATACAACACGACGCAACACAATACAATTTTTCCATCAGATTCCTCGTGGGCAACGCCCACAAAGCGATGCAGTTCCACGTGTTCGGGACGAGCGAGCTGGTGTCCTTCGGGCGCTACTTCGAGAACGAGGTGGAGGTTCAGCTGGTGTTGGGCAAGGTCCTGTTTCAAGGCGGCCAGGAGGTCTTCGTGGAGGAGGAGGAGGAGGGGAACGCTATCTACTTCAGGATTAACGAAAACGGAACCTCCCGGGTACGTGTGGTGGTGTGTTGTGGTTGGGGTTGTGGTCATGATATTGGTTTTCGTTGTGTTTGTGGTGTGTTGTTATTGTTGTTGTTGTGTTGTAGTGGTGCTGGGCTGGTGGTTGTGTGTGTGTGTGTGTGTGTGTGTGTGTGTGTGTGTGTGTGTGTGTACGTACCGTGTGTGTTTGTTGTACTGTGTTGTATCGTGTTGTGCTGTACTATGCTATGCTGTGTTGTGATGTGTTTCGTTGTGTTGTGTTGTGTTCTCATGTGGTGGTGTGGTGGTGGTGTGGTGGTGGTGGTGGTGGTGGTGTGTGTGTGTGATGTGGTGAGACAGACAGATCAACAAACAGAGAGGTAAACGGAAGGGAACAAAAAAGGTAATAAAAAAAATCTATAGGATATTACACACACACACTCTCTCTCTCTCAACAGCTGTTGTGGATAATGATGGTGATGATGATGATGATGGTGATGATGATGATGGTGATGATGATGATGATGATGATGATGATGATGATGATGATGGTGGCGTGTAACAACAAACAAATAAAACCCAGATTCCACCCCCTCCATCATGACAGACGACTGACGAAAACGGTTGGCTTGCCAACGGGGCCGACTGGGTCCACACGCCATGGGGTCATGACCTTGACCTGGATTTTGCCGGCGTCCTGGTCACCGTGACCTTTGATGAGGACAATATCATGACCTTGGCGGTTGCCGAGTTCGACACCCGCGTCAAGTTCAGGCCTTACACCCGGGGTGAGAGACCGCAGAAAAGGATTCCTGGAGTATCCATCACGGTAAGAAAGAGGGGGGGCGGATGTGTGGATCAGATCTGAGAAACCGAGGAACAATGGATGACAAATTGATACACGTGAATAATGGGTCCTACCGTAATCGGTATTTGAAGAAACGTAAGAAACTTATAGTAATAGAAACAAAGAACAATGAATATGTCACCCTCCAGCCCCCCCCCCCCACCCCTCCGGAACCCCTACAGCACATTTCTTCGCCTGTCTTACTCCCTTCCATACCCCCTCCCCTGTCTTACCCTCCACCAAACCCACCCACCCTTCCCCTCCTGCCCCCCCCCCCCCCCCCCCCCGTCCTCCTTCCTACCCACCGCAGTAACTCTCCACCTGATCTAATCTACACAAGACGCTTTGCACAAAAAATGGAAACAAAAAAGAAGAAAGACAACAAATGCCCCCCCCCCCCCCCCCCGCGCTCCCCGCCCCCTCAGAGAATTAGAATTATTGGGTGTTATCCTCGCAGAGATCGCCCTAACTGACAGCTCAATTTTGGCAACATTTTCCAGTCGAATGGCACCCAACCACACTACTATAAGCATCATGATGTTAAGGTGTACCTATTTTAGCAAATTTTAGCATGTTTGTTTCTTTCATTTCTTTTTGTTTGTCGACCTTCACTGACTTACAGTCAAATACATATGCCCTATATTCGTTCAGTGCAATATTTTTGCTTTATTCAATGTGCCATGATTACCAATTGTTGTGGTTGATTTTTTTCCCCACCATCATAAAAAACAACAAAAACAAACCCATACTTACATGATCACGTTTCTTACAAATGCACAGACACAAAATATAGGTGGGGGAGGGAGGAGGTTTCGGGTCGGGTGCTTTGGTGACGTCAGGAAGGAGAGAAACAACATTCACGGAAGTTGGGGGATGGGGTGGTGGAGGGCGATTCAGGACGTTAATGAGCAATTACCGCTATTGAGCACGATAGAGTGAGTGATTACTTTGTTAACCTTGCCTTTCGTATAATGCCTAAAACCTGATACTACTTTTTTTTTTCTTCTGTTGTCATTGTTGTTATTGTTTATCGTTTTATTCTCTCCCTGTGTTCTTGTGTTTGTTCTAATTCTGCATTTTTGTTTATACTTGAAATAAACTCATATTCTTCTTCTTGTTCTTCATCTTGTTGTTGTTGTTGTTCTTCTTCTTCTTCTTCTTCTTCTTATTCGTCATGGGCTGATACTCCCACATTCACTCGAATACATGTAGGAGTGGGTTCTCACGAATAAGACCGTCTGTTTAAATTTGTTTATCATTTATTTATTTATTCATTTATCTATCTATCTATCTATCTAGCTGTCTATCTATCTATCTATCATTTTTATACCCCATTATGTAGGTAGCCATACTTTGTTTTCGAAGTTTAAAATAAATTAACATTACTGAAAAAAACACCTACACCTCCCCCCCCCCCCCCCAACCTCCCGACCCCCTCTCATCAGTCATCCCCATTAGCGTCGTTCGATGTCGCTAAATGCCAGTTCCGTGTATCAACCCCGCCCCCCCGCCGCGCCCCCCCCCCCCCCTTTTTTTTTTAACCCTATCATGTGGGCAGCCATACTTCGTTTTTGTCTCACCCAGTCATCACCCCAATTCGCGTGGCTCGATGACCTCAAGTGCCAGTTCTGTGTATTAATCCCTCTCTATTTATCCCGTCATGTAGGCAGCCATACTTCGTTTTCAGGGATTGAAAGAAGCTTCTTTTTTTTTCATATAACCCCCTCCCTTCTTTTCTTTTTTTTGTCAGCCCAATTCGCGTCGTTCGATGAGCCCCCCCCCCACCTCCCCCACACCCTTTTTGTTTCTATTTTGTACATTATCATGTAGGCAGCCATACTTCGTTTTCGGGGACTGAAATAAATTGGGGTTTTCTGGTGTGTGTGTGTGTTTTTTTTAATTTAAAAAAAAATCTCAACCGCCCTCCCTTCTCTTTCTTTTTTGTCCCCCCTCCCCCTCCCCACCCAGTCACCCCCGTTTGCGTCGTTTGCTGACCCCAAGTGTCAGTTCCCGCACGTGCTGTGTGCCACTCCGGACGACGCCAGGAACCACATGAAGGCCCCCGCCAAGAGTCTGGGCCTAAGCATCAACCAGTACCTCATGTACGTCATGCTCAAAAACGCCCCTCAGCAGCTCAGGTGAGTTCTGGACACTGGATTTGGATGCTTGTTTGTTCTCCTCCTCCTCCTCCTCCTTCGTTCGTGGACTGCATCTCCCACGTTTACTTGTATGTACGCGAGTGGGCTTTCGCGTGCATGATCATTTTTACCCCGCCATGTAGGCAGCCATACTCCGTTTTCGGGGGTGTGCATGCTGGGTTTGTTCTTGTTTCCGTAACGCACCGAACGCTGACATGGATTACAGGATCTTTAACGTGTGTATTTGGTCTTCTTCGTGCGTATACATACGAAGGGGTTTCAGGCACTAGCAGGTGTGCACATATGTTGACCTGGGAGATCGGAAAAATCTCCACCCATTACCCACCAGGCGCCGTTACCGAGATTTGAACCCGGGACCCTCAGATTGAAAGTCCAACGCTTTAACCACTCGGCTATTGCGCCCGTCAGATGTGGATGTGTGTGTGTGTGTGTGTGTGTGTGTGTGTGTGTGGCTGGGTGGGTAGGTGTTTGGAGGATGTATGTAAGTGTGTGTGTGTGGTGTGTGGGTGGGTGGATGGGCGTTGTGTGTGTGTGTATGTGTGTGTGTGTGTGTGTGTGTGTGTGTGTGTGTGTGTGTGTGTGTGTGTGTGCTCCAGAGGGCCCTACAAGGTGCAGTGCTCCCTGGTGTGCTCCCTGTTCAAGACCAAGTGTCCCGAGGAGCGGCGTGCCCTGGCCGTGAAGACCTGCTTCCCCTTGCTGTCCCGGGCCAAGCTGCTGGCCTGCGTGCTGGCCATCCCCACCAGGTACTGCTGGGCAGGGCTGGGCTGTGCTGTCAAATTGCCCCTCCCACCCCTCCTCCCTACCCCACCCCCACCCCCAACAGGTACTGTGCTGTGCTATGCTGTCATGTAGCCCCCAACCCACCCCATCCCCGCCAGGTACTGTGCTGTGTTGTGTTGTTACCTAGCCCCCTCCCCCCCCCCCTCCCAATCCCCCTCGTCCCCTCTTGCCCCCTCCTCACCAGGAACTGCACTGTCACCTAGCCATAATCATCCTTGTCTTGCACGTGCGTAATACTTCTTACAAAGTTAATGTTTCCTAGTCACACTCCATTTGGGCAATCACTGCTGATGTAGTAAGAATTCAACTTTACTGTTTCCTCGTCACATTCCACCCCAGCAATTATTCCTGATGTAGTAAGAATTCACTGTCTTGTTTCCTTGTCACATCCCACCCAGACAATCATTGTATTTGTATTTCTTTTTATCACAAGAGATTTCTCTGTGTGAAATTCGGGCTGCTCTCCCCAGGGAGAGCGCGTCGCTACACTACAGCGCCACCCATTTTTTTTGGTATTTTTTCCTGCGTGCAGTTTTTTTTTTTAATTTGTTTTTCCTATCGAAGTGGATTTTTTTTTTTTTACAGAATTTTGCCAGGAACAACCCTTTTGTTGCCGTTGGTTCTTTTACGTACGTATGCTGCACACGGGACCTCGGTTTATCGTCTCATCCGAATGGCTAGCGTCCAGACCACCACTCAAGGTCTAGTGGAGGGGGAGAAAATATCGGCGGCTGAGCCGTGATTCGAACCAGCGCACTCAGATTCTCTCGCTTCCTAGCCGGACGCGTTACCTCTAGGCCATCACTCCACATTGCTGATGTGGTAAGAATTCACTATCCTGTTTCCTGGGCACATCCCACCCAGACAATCTTTGCTGATGTAGTAAGAATTTAACTTTCCTCTTTCCTGGTCACATTCCACCAAGGCAATCATTGCTGATGTAGTAAGAAATCAGCTTTACTTTTTCATGGACACACACACACCACCTAGGCAATTATTACCGATGCAGTAAGAGTTTCCCCGTCACACTCCACTCATGCAATCACTGCGGATGTTGTAAGAATTCAAATCTCCTGTTTCCTGGTCACACTCCACCTATAGGCAGTCATTGCTGATGCAGCAAGAATTCAACTTTTCCTGTTTTCCACATATGCACTTCTATCATTGCTGATGCACTAAGAAGGATTGACGGTGTGGGCAGGTACACACCCATGGACCTCTTCCAGATGTGCGTCCACCACGTGTGCCAGAGGCACTACTCTTCCTGCGAGTCTGTGCACAAGTTCACCAAGAGCTGCCCCAGGCCCAAGGCCCTCAGGAAGATGGACTGCGGACCTCCGCCGAAGCACGTTCGTTAGTTAGCCGGCTGTTCTTGTCGGGGTGGCGGTGTGGGGCGTGGGGAGTGAACAAGCTTCCCTGATCATCCTCACCCTCCCACTCACCTCAACCACTTCCTCTTTTGGAGATTGGCATTCACTGAAGTGGCTTTTGCTTTGTCTTGCTTCTGGCCTGACCACTGCTTTGGGTTAATGCGAGGGTCAGGCATCTGCCCTTTTCTCTTCTTTTTTTTTCTTCTTTCCATAACAGAAGTGGTGTAGCGTATGTGGATCGGTCCGCACGCTTTGAGTCACACACCTTGAAATTGAAACTGAAACTGTACTGTTAAGTTTTGTTTTGTTTTCTTTTTCGTTTTGGTTGAAACAAGAAAAGTTATTTTTTTGCGTCTGATGATAAAAATGTTATTTCCTGATCGCCCCCCGCCTCTCTCCCCTATTTGGAACAGGACATTCACTGAAGCGTTTTGTGGGTGTTTTTTGTTTTGTTTTTTTCTCTCTTTTTTTCTCGGGTGGGTGGGGGGGGGGGGGTTGTTTTTGTTTTGTTTTGATTGAAACAAGAAGAGGTACTGCGCTTGATAAAAAAAAAAAGCAAAAAAAAAGCAAGAATACAAGCAACTTTTCGCTTTCGTTTTCTTTTCTTTCTTTTTCATCCATGAGCCGCAGTAAAGTGCTTCATATCAAACTAGAATTTGTTTTGCACAGCGTCAAAGCAAACGTCAACATATATGCTTCTGACACAACAAAAAGAGAATCTCCACATATAATAGCAGCATCTGTCAGAATTGAATTAGAAGAAAATTTTGATTATCATTTAAAAGTTTACACTGATGGCTCGGTCCTGGATAATAGCAGTGCAGGATCTGCTTTTGTCATTCCTGACCTAAAAACAGAAAAATCATATTATTTAGGTAAGGGACATTCAATTTTTACAGCTGAATTGGTGGCCATCCTTATGGCTTTAAATCATCTTGTTGATATACCAATCATAATAAGTAATATCCTATTTTGTGTTGATTCTCAATCTGTCTTAAAAGGATTGCTCCTTTTTGAGAATAATCAAAGAGAAGATTTATTTTTTGAAATTAGGTATTTATTGCACTCCCTTTTTGTGAAGGGTACAAATGTTGATTTTTGTTGGATACCATCCCACACTGGATTCCGTTATAACGACCAAGCAGATAGGGCAGCAAAAAGGGGAGCAAAAAATCATATAGATAGTATAAAAGTATATTGCCCATTGTCATACAAGGAAATAAGCAATATACTAGAAAGAGACTTTTATAGGTGCTTGAATTCAAGTCTAAAACCTCGTCAGTTGACTCTCTCAGACTTTGGTCCGATTCGCAGACCAATTCTGAGCTTAGCTCTCAGACTATTATCAAATTCATTACGGACCAAGTATTGTTCTAATGTCAAGTGTATATGCTTTAATAACCTGACAATTGAGCATATAATTTTTCACTGTATCTTGATGAAGCCTTTTGTACACGAAAGTGTGTCTTCACAAGTGACTGAGAACGTTGATGTTTTTGACTTTTTGCATTCATTATCAGTTGTTTCGCTTGTCAGTTTAACGACTTCTCTTTTACGAAGTCCTTTAAGTAATTTCCTGTAACTGTATTTAGAGGGTTTTTTTTTGTTTGTTTGTTTTGTTTTGTTTTTCTTTCAAATTTCACCCACATTTTTACCCTCATTTGCCCAGTTTCCCCCAACCCTCCAATCATCCACATCTCCCACCCCTTCTAACCGATAATACTCAGATGTATTCATAAATACTTTTACAAAATGTCTTCAATCACCGATATGATTAAACAAAAATTCCTTCCTTCCTTGCACAGCGTTATAAGAATATGGTAGACCTGTTAAAAAAATTTTTTTTTTAAAGCAGTCACCGAAAAAAAAAAAGTGTTCCCGTCATTTGGAAGGCAATGTGAACTTCTGGAACAGACATTTCTTTTGGTAGTTTTCAGGCTGTTCGATACTTCAGGTTCTAT
>NC_134895.1:23741312-23743812 GCF_041734735.1 Babylonia areolata
TTTCTCCATAGTCAAGAACATACGATCTAACATTGAATTCGTTCACTTTTTGCGTCTGTTTCAGAGAATAATTATTTCTCCTTCCTCCTATGTCAACACTATATATATATATATATATATATATATATATATTGAACAGTGTTGCCCACAATATACGCACAGTACGGGAATCATGAGATGAATCGCTCACTTTCAGTCAAGAGCTGCCCAGTACATATCCGAGGCGCCTGAACCAAAAAGACATTTTTTTTCTCGGAAAGTGTGATCGTCAGATCGATGTTTCACTGCCGTCCTGCTGGTATTGGTGCATGCGGACACACTGAAGTGAGTGCTGGCGGTAATGGTCATCCACCACGTTCACCACAAAGATGAGCTCGTTCGTGTACGCCACCCCCGGACACGGCAGTCAGTCCCTCACGACCCTGCTGCAGAGTTCGGAGACAGAGACCCCATACTTCCCTCTGACGCCAGAGGAGGTGACCTTGGATTCTGAGGCGTCCCGTGACCAGGTGATGGAGGAGGTGACGCCCTGCTTCCCCCTGACGCCGGACGAGCTGTACCTGGACTCCTCCCCGCCCCTCCTGGCCGACATCAACTCGTGCTTCTCTCTGGAGGAGATGAACCTGTGCTGCCCCCACGACCAGACGCTGAGGGAGCTCAACCTGTGCTCCCCGGTCACTCCGGGGGATGGGGACCCCTACTGTTCCCCCCATACCCCCGCGGACGTCGCCTTTTCCTGTAGTAGTCCCCAGACGCCAGAGGCCAGCCTATCTTCCTCCCCCGTCACGCCAGCCGTGGTTGACCCAGCGTCTTTCCTGACGTCAAGCGACAGCGTCTCGGGCTCCTCGGTATCCTCACAGCCGACAGGGCTCCTCCACTGCAGCAACTCTCCCGCAGAAGATCTGAACGTCAGCTCCCCACAGTCGCCGTCATGGACAGTCGACCAACGTTCCCCACGCCATGTGAAAGACATGAACTCTCGTTCAACACAGTCACGGCGGGAATCCACCCCTCAGGGGTCTGAGAACCCACCCGGGGAGTTCTCCCCCCCAGCTACCAAACCCAAACCCGCAGCAGAGTTCTTGACCATGCATCCCTCAGACCTGCTGCTGGGGGGGCAGAGCCAGCAGCCTCCACCCCTCATGCCTTCCAGACGGGTGGACCCCACCTCCACCTCCACCCCGTACACGGACGCCGCCCAGGCCCGGAAACCCGCCCGCCAGGGTCACATCAAGCGGCCCATGAACGCCTTCATGATCTGGGCGCAGCAGCAGAGGCACCAGATCATCGCCCAGTACCCAGGCTCCGACAACGCCAAGATCTCCAAGTTTCTGGGCTCCGCCTGGAAGAAGATGAGCGACACGGAAAAGGCCCCGTACCGAGAGGAAGCCGACAGGCTGAAACAGCTCCACGTGAAAGAGTTCCCCGAGTACAAGTACAAACCGCGCAAGGCTGCCAAACGGAAACCTCTCCCCGAGACCGAGAACGACCTGCTGGTAGAGACGAAGCAGACCAGTAGCGTGAAGAGAAAGCCTCAGACGAAGCCGAAAACCCCTACCACGGCCGCGGCGGCGTGCGCCGTGAAAACTGGGTCACGGACTCCCCGATGTCGCAGCAGGGAAAAGGCGTCGTCTCACAAAGAGAGCCAAGAAGCTGAGTCAGCTGAACAAGGTACCTTGGCCAGCAAATGCCAGAGTTTGACGTCTCTTCTGCAGGCGGTTTCTCCACACCAACAACAAGCGAGGATGGCAGCAAACACCTCATCCGAGACGTCGTCGTCGGCGAAGAAGACGTTTCTTGGTGTCGTTACAGCAGCAGCAGCAGCAGCAGCAGAGGTCAAGGACGTTCAGAAACAGGTCATGACCGCTGACGGCTTCCGCAACCGCTCGAACGAGGTCACAGGGAGTGTGAGAACTCTCACGTCGTCCACTGGGGTGAGTTTGGGCACTTTTCTTCGTTTGGTAAAAAAACCCCATCAAAAACCAGGAAGCGACTGTCTGTTGCTGTTGTTGCTGTTTTTACAGTCTTTCTGGCTCTGTCTCTCCCAATCTGTCTCTGTCTCCGTGTCTCTCTCTCTGTCTTTCTCTGTCTCTGTACTGTCTCAGTCGGCCTGACTGGCTGGCTCTGTCAATGTCTCAGTCTCTCTTTGTCGCTCCCTGTCTCTGTCTGTCTGTCTGTCTGTCTCTTTCTCTCTCTGTGCGCACACGTGTCAGCGTGCGTTCGCGCATCTCTCTCAGTGTCTTTCTGTATCTGTCTGTCTGTCTCTCTGTACGCGCGTGTGTGTGTCTGTATGTATGTGTGAGTGCGTGGGTGCGCGTGCGTGCTGTGTGTGTGTGTGTGTGTGTGTGTGTGTGTACGTGCGAGAATATATGCGTAGTTATTTATGTTAGTTTGTAATATGCACCCGTTTTGTTTGTGCGTACGTGCGTGCGCGCGCGCGTGTGTGTGTGTGCGTGCGTGCGTGCGTGCGTGCGCGTGCGCGCGTGTGTGTGTGTGTGCG
>NC_134895.1:23751312-23766312 GCF_041734735.1 Babylonia areolata
ACACACACACACACACACACACACACACACACACACACACACACACACACACACACACACACACACACACACACACACACACACACACACACACACACACACACACACACAGAGATTATTTTCAAGCTTCGATCTAACTTTATAAGAAAGTCGGCTATGACATGATCTGATTTTCTTCTGGCACATGTTTCAGGCCCTGACGTCATTGAAACACATCCACAGGCGTCACCCCTCCACCCCCAACATTGGTGCCGACGACGACGATGACGACGGTGATGATGACGACAACGATGACAACTCATCAAGCGAGGACAACGAGAACGTCACAGACAGCGGAGAAGGCACCCCAGGCCTTCCTTCAGCAAGGCACGTGACGAGTTCCAAGACTCACGTGCATCCCGACGTGTTGCCCAAGACTCTGGAAGACGTGCTGCCCAAGACTTTAGAAGAAGACGTTTTGCCCAAGACCTCCGCCACTACAGGAACAGAAAAAACTCCACCACGCCCTTGTCAACCAAGACAAGAACATCCTCACCCTTCAGCGGATGACGTAGTAGTAGTGGATGTAGATCCAGGCGGTGGCTCCACGTGGAAGCCAGGGCAGCCTCCCCAACCTCCACCCCGAGCCCACTCCCAGAACTCTAGGGTCGATACGTCCTCACCGTGTGATGCCTCAGAAGGTCAGGCGGCCTCAACCGAGGATGCCTTATCCTCCTCATATTCCTCCTGCTCCTCCTATTCCTCCTCGTCCTCCTCCTCCGCCTCATCGGACCCTGGAGGTCTGCAGGAGCTGACGTTCAGTGAGGATGAGCTGGAGCAGCTTTTCGCCACGACTGCCGACGAAGGTGCCTTCCTGAACCTCGTGAAATACGTCATCTGTTGACTGCCTGGACCACTGCTTGTGTTATGTTGTGTTGTGGTATGTGTGTGTGTGTGTGTGTGTGTGTGTGTGTGTGTGTGTGTGTGTGTGTGTGTGTGTGTGTGTGTGTGTGTGTGTAGGTGTTCAAGGGTCTGTGTGTCTTGTAACGACGAAAAGGTTCCGCGTTGGACTGGAAGGTCTGGAGATGGCGGGGAGAGAAAGAGTCTGAATTGTGTCAGTGTGATGCATACCGGAGTTATCACCAGTTGGACATACATTGTCTGTCTGTTAGTCTGTTACGCACACACACACACACATACACACACACACACACACACACACACACACACACACACACCACACACACACACACACACACGCACACACACGCACACACCCACACACGCACACGCACACACGAAAACAAAGCCGCTAAACCATGTCACTAGGCCCCTCCATGTTGTGACGACGGCACAAAGGAAACCTCTTGTTCCTTGTGAAGAACACTTGAAGCAGAAATCTGTTCGCTCAGTTCCTATGGACATTGCATTGTGACTTGTTGGAATGACACCAAACAGGCGACTATCACTCATTCTGATTGTCAGCTCCGACGTGCTTCTGTCGTTTCGGTGTCAGTATCAACCCACTCCCCAGGACAGTGACAGCTCCCTCGAGCCGCTCGTCTAGAACTCTCTCCACATACACACACGCGGCCATACCCCCGGACTCCCTTTTGTGGCAGTTCCATCGTCAGGGGTCTGCCTCCCACCATCCACACGGACACATCAATAACAGTACGTCGCCCGCCCGCCGTCAAGCCACACACCAGAGGAAACCCTGCGCTGTTGCTGCTGCTGCTGCTGCAGGGTCTGTTCTTCGGGTGTTGTTGGTTCAGCAGTGTCTGTTCTCCTGATTCTTCAGCTGCAAACGGCTAGCAACACGCCATCAACTCGTCAGTCCCCCTCCGTCCCCTCCCCCATCCCATTCCCGCCCTCCTAACGCCCCTGCCCATACCCAAACCCCCACCCACCACACACCCCTCTCCCCTACCTCCTCACCCCGGCTCCCTACTGACGACAATAGTCACTCTGTTGCGGGGAGGCAGAACGTGTGAGTTCCACCACCTCCCACCTGCCCACTCCCCCCCCCCCCCCCCCCCCCCACACACACACACACACTCTCCTCTCTTCGCCCCACTACCTCAACTGCCCTCTCCTGCCTCACCTCTCTCTCTCTCTCACCTTTGTCAAGATCGCAGGAACCACCACGACCAAGTCCCTTCGAAGACAAAATCTCCACGGATCTGCCTCCGACGATGGCAGCAACGTTCGTTCGTCCACACGAAACAGCAGTTATGTGGTGCAGCGTACATGTATGGATATAATTATAATGTCCGCCATGATCAAACACCTCCTTGACACCGAAACTGGGACTGAAAGGAACGAAGGAACTTTTTAACACTGCTATGACAACAGTGCAGTGGTTAAAGCGTTGGACGTAATCTGAGGGTCCCGGGTAAAGCGTGGAGATTTTTCCTATCTCCCAGGTCAACATATGTGCAGAGCTGCTCGTGCCTGAACTCCCTTCGTGTGTATACCGCAAGCAGAAGATCAAATACGCACGAAAAAGTTCCTGTAATCCATGTCAGCGTTCGGTGGGTTATGGAAACAAGAACATACCCAGCATGCGCATCCCCGAAAGCGGGGTATGGCTGCCTACAAGGCGGGGGTAAAATCGGTCATACACGTAAAAGCCCACTCGTGTACATACGAGTGAACGTGGGAGTTGCAGCCCACGAACGAAGAATAGGAAGAACAGTGCAGGGAGGTTGCGGGATGAGGGGGATAGAAAGTGAAGTCACCATTCGTTGGCGTGCATTTCTTTTGTTCTTGTTGGCTTTGGGGTTTTTTTTTTTTTTTTTTTTTTTCAGTTTTGTTTTGTTTTGCTTTGTTTTTTTGTTGTTGTTTTTTTTTCTCTTCCTTCGGAAGATTTGGGTTATCAACTTTGCGAAACCTGTGATGGCGAGAAGTGACTTGACTGAACTGAAGCAACGATTGAGGTCCGCTGTTGTGCCGGATCTTGTGTCGCATCGGCTTTTACCGTAGCCAGTGATAATAATAACAATTACCTCCCATGGTGTGGCCATGCTATGCTGGTAGAAGCTACTACTGCTGGTAATAGTAGCATGTGAAGAACGGCTGAGTTGAGAAAAAAAGAGAAAAGAAGGAAACAGAAAGAAAGAAAGAAAGAAAGAAAGAAAGAAAGAAGACGCTGTGGAAAGACTGATGGAAGAACATCTGTGCACATAAAACACTTTACATGTCCTTTTTACAATGACCTTAAAGATCACGTTTATAATCACTGTAGTGAAGCTGTTTTCTTGGTTTTGATTCCAACCTCGCGTGTATCTTGTAACTTTCTTAGTTGTAGTTGCATAATCATATTGTGTATCTGCTTTTTTTTTTGTTATCCGAAGTATGTGTGTGTGTGTGTGTGTGTGTGTGTGTGTGTGTGTGTGTGTGTGTGTGTGTGTGTGTGTGTGTGTGTGTGTGTGTGAGAGCTCTGAACTCTGAATGGTTGAATGAATAGACCATTGGTCCATGCCATTGCGGGTGGTGGTTACCACCAATCCATACTCACAGCAGTGTATACAAAGGATAGTTCTCTGCAAAATAGCACGAATCATGATCGGAAGAGTAAGGAGAGAGAGAGCGAGAGAGAGAGAGAGAGAGAGAGAGAGAGAGAGAGAGATGTCTCGTTTGCTAAACAAGTTTAAGATTAGAAAAAAAAGGGCCTCCACCAAAACAAAGTGTTCCAAACAAAGCAGGTTATAAAATCTAAACGTCCCATAACCAGTCTCATTGTCGCAGGGAGCAGTGAGTTCGAATCCACTGTGTCAAAAAGCTCGGCATGGGAAGGCGACGCCGGGGGCCCGTGCTCCTCTGTCCTTCTGCCGCGGCATTAACTTCAACCTTTCCCGACCGAACTCCGGCACCCATTCACACACCGTGTATTGGTGGTGTGAGGAAAATCGGAGTATAGAACCTTTCGCAAGAACACAACACCATGCCGAAACGGGGCCTCCAAAATACCCCTTTCACAATGCCGTTTCCACAACGCCCACCTTACTCTATTGTCCTGCTTGCAGCTCTGTCAGTGGCACTTTTTTATTTGTATTTGTATTTCTTTTTATCACAACAGATTTCTCTGTTGAAATTCGTGCTGCTCTCACAGGGAGAGCGCGTCGCTATACTACAGCGCCACCCATTTTTTTGTATTTTTTTCTGCGTGCAGTTTATTTGTTTTTTCCTATCGAAGTGGATTTTTCTACAGAATTTTGCCAGGAACAACCCTTTTGTTGCTGTGGGTTCTTTTACGTGCGCTAAGTGCATGCTACACACGGGACCTCGGTTTATCGTCTCATCCGAATGACTAGCGTCCAGACCACCACTCAGGGTCTAGTGGAGGGGGAGAAAATATCGGCGGCTGAACCGTTATTCGAACCAGCGCGCTCAGATTCTCTCGCTTCCTAGGCGGACGCGTTACCTCTAGGCCATCACTCCACATTATATTATATAAAGGTGGTTGTTTTTCTGAATCGACCTTAAAAGCGAGCTTCAGCATACCCGAGTAGTTGATCAGATTAACCAACAACAAAAACTAACCTAAACAAATGATACAAGAAAGGGTTAAGTTCCTGTCGGCGGCACTGAAGCTCATATATTCAAAGCTAGCAAAACTCGCGTCACGTTCAGACTGAGAGATGCAAAAAGGGTGTGTATGCTGTTCTGGTGTGAAGGAAAAAGTGCCTGAAAAGTGCTGATCGACATGATTATTACCCCTCCCCCACCCCAGCCCCCTTCGCCCCCTCCCCTCCGTCCTCCAACCTTCCCATCAGACATGCACAGATCTGCTGGTCTGGCATTGACTCGGATTTTTTTTTCTCTCTCCGCTTCTTCTGTCCACCCCCGCCCCCCATCCCTCCACCAGCACACACACACACACACACACACACACACACACACACACACACACACACACACACACACACACACACACACACACACACACACACACACACACACACACACACACTCCCAGAGACTCATTTTCCTTATTTCTCTGTCTCTTCCGCTCCTTCATTTTCCCCCCTTCACCCCCCCCCCCCCACCCCCCGCACCCCTCCCCCCTTCCCCTCCCTCCGTCTCCCTCCTGCCTGCTCAGTACACCAGCTGCCAGTGTGGTTCGCCAATCCTTACTGAAGTAAGATGAGGCGGCAAAAGTTGATGTGCCATGTGCAGTCTGCACTCAATGCTCGCACTTAACATGAAAACACAGAGAGCACACAACACAGCAACAAAAAAGAGATGCCCCCTCAAACAAAAATTCACGCAAGGATAAATAACCATTCCACGTTTATGGTCTGTGACGGTGATGAATTGTTTTGTTTAGGGGTTTTTGTTTTTTGTTTTTGTTTGATTGATTTGTTTGATGTCGTGAGTTTTGTGTGTGGGACTGTTGTTAACAGCCATGGTTTTACAGTGTTGAAAGAATTAGTGTGTGTGTGTGTGTGTGTGTGTGTGTGTGTGTGTGTGTGTGTGTGTGTGTGTGTGTGTGTGTGTGTGTGTGTGTGTTGCTTTTTAATGGAGTTTGAAAACAGTCATGGTTTTACAGTGTTGAAAGAATTAGTGTGTGTGTGTGTGTGTGTGTGTGTGTGTGTGTTTGTGTGTGTGTGTGTTGCTTTTTAATGGAGTTTGAAAACAGTCATGGTTTTACAGTGTTGAAAGAATTAGTGTGTGTGTGTGTGTGTGTGTGTGTGTGTGTGTGTGTGTGTGTGTGTGTGAGTGTGTGTGTGAGTGGTGTGTGTGTGTGTGTGTGTGTGTGTGTGTGTGTGAGTGTGTGTTTGTGTGTGTGTGTGTGAGTGTGTGTGCGTGTGTTTGTGTGTGTGTGTGTGTGTGTGTGTGTGTGTGAGTGTGTGAGTGTGTGTCTGTTGCTTTTTAATGGAGTTTGAAAACAGGCATGGTTTGACAGCCTTGAAAGAAGGATGCATATCCAAAAATGTAGGCCATGATGTGGTGACAGATGAGTCCAACAGCTGTGATACCAACAACTCTTACTCCCATGAAATGTTTGGCCTACATATTCTCTGTGTCTGTGAGTGTGTTTCTATACGTCTGTGTGGTTTTAAAGCCATAACAACAGATTTCATCAATGTTGGTCACATTATATTTCTCCACCACCACTCTCCTGCCGCTGCGAAAAAACCCCAACCAAACAAACAAAAAAAACACACAAAAAAACAAAACAAAAAACAACCAAACAAATAAATAAGTAACTACCGCGCGCCAGTGCAAGGCCAGTGAAAACATAGAATCTGTTGAAAACGTAATGTAAGTAAACGCACCCACAACCTGCTCTTACAATAGTTAATTAAAAGCTGACGGCAAGGACACCAAAGAAGGCAATGAACTGAACAAAAAAAGGTTAGAGAAACAGAAGACACCGACAGTCAAGCACTAACAATGTACTTTTACTGTAGATAGTTCTCTATTTGATAACGAAGCTCGACTAATGAATGTCAGATGGATGTATAATATCCGCCTTACGGGCTGGACAGACCCATATGAACCAGTTAGAGCCCTGAAGACTGAGAGACAAGGGCGTCAGTCGAAGCGTTGGTTTCCCCCGCGGAGCGTCCGCAACAGGTCCCGATTTTTTTCCCCATAAAATCATGGCCGGTGCTGGGTATCGATCCTCGATCGTTATGCAGAGAGAGCTCGACATCGGTCCCGAATAATTAACGGATGTAACCGGCGTTCAATTGTCGTTCAGTTAATGTCTGTGCATGCTTCAGTTCTGTTTCATGGAAACGCGAGCCTTTCTTGACTCCTGAGTTTGCTTTCGCTGCTGTCCGGTATGGATGTTTTACGAATGGCTCAGTGATAGAACCGGTCCAACAGAAAAGTCCAACACGGAATCAGACTCTTGATCCACACTTTGGTCACCCTAACCACCTCCTCCTGACTCCATATTTGCCATGAAATCTTCCACCGCCAAAATTACCAACGAATTCCCACTAATCTTTTTAATTACCGGTAGATCGACGAACTCCCACCAACTAAAATTACCGAATGAAACTATTACCGATGTCGTTCAATGTCATTCTCGTCGGGATCTCCGCGAAGCACTGAGCTTCGTATCGATCGAGGATCGATCGACGCCCAGCTGCTTCTTAAAATCGTACCCCTACTCACTCTGAATTCCGCCTCTCTCAGAATGGACGCTCCTCCGCTCTGGAAACCGATGCTTCGACGCTTGAGACATGCGGAGCTGTATGGATTCTCAGTGGCGGGTTTTGTTTTGAGAAAAGAATCGGTGCTGTGATTATGGATTGACTGGGTTGGTCCGGTTTATTGGGATACTTTGGTGTCGGTTTTTGTGTTCTTCAACCATACCTTTCTCTTTTCCCTTTTGTTTTTCCTTTTCTTTTCTTCACGCGCTTCTTTTTTTCCCCTCAAAATGTGGGCACTTTCCCCACACAGTTCATACCACCCCACACCCCACACCCCCTTCAATCCAATCCTTGCCCTGGCTGCTCCGTTTTGCTAACTCAACGCAGATGGAGCAGGGAAGCGGGTGGGGTGTGGGGTGGGGGTGGGGGATAAGACTCACAGTGAGAGGGGTGTGGAGGTGAGCTGGGAGTGGGGGACGGGGGGTGGGTGGTGGGGGGTGGGACAGGCTGGGTCCCAAACAGAGCAAAGTACACGGCAGGCAGGGTTCAGAAAAAGTTCAGGGTAGTACAACAAGAAAGTTGCCTGCACGCAGACCTCCCCCCACCCCCTACGCCACCCTTCCCCCAAACCCCACCACCACCACCCTTCCTCCTCCCCATCTCGACGAGATTTCATTTCGTTCCCCCTCCTCCATACTCCCTCCCCCGCCCCGCCTTATCCCGCCCACCCCTACCTTCCTTCGCCCCCTCCTCCACCCTTTCTCCATCCCCTCTCCGCCGTGCCCATTGGAGCTTATTTCCATCACGTGTTATATTAAGGCTGACGTTTGTGAAAATAGATGTATCCATTTATTTGTTTACGCACCTTTTTTTTCTCCCTCAAGGCCTAAGCGCTGGGGTGGGGGTGGGGCTGGGGGAAGGGGTGGGTGCAAACGAAGAAAAACAAAACAAAAACAAACCCAAACTGCCTCGTCGATCTTCTTTAGTCCTTCTCCAAGTTAACAACTATCACACATATTCCCGAATTTTTGACATACGTACATAACTACAGCCAAGAATGCTAAGAAGGACTCCTTTCCTTCTTTCTTTCTTTCTGAGTGAGGTCGGTAAAATGATTTGACCCTGAAGAAGTCGTTGACATCGCTATTCTTTTAAAAGCGCACCCCCCCCCCCTCTCCCCCCCTCGACACCCCCTTCCTCTGCCTCTCTCTCTTCCGTTGACAACACCCCCTTTCCATCAACCTCCTCTCGCCCCCCACCCCACCCCCGTCCTAGCTCTCGCCTCTTTCTCTCTGTGTCTGTCTGTCTATCTGTTTGTTGAAGTCGCCGTAAGGTATAGTATGTCAGTCAGTCATCGCCACACACGCGTGACGTGTTTTGTCCACAGAGGAGTAGAGGACGAGACCGTGACATTAATCACCACCCTACCAGTAACAAGGTGAACGTCCGATATCAGTGTACTTGTCACAGACAGAGGTTGGCGTCCTGAGTGAGTGAGTGAGTGAGTGAGTTAGGGGTGAGAAAGGAAGTCCTAGTTATTAGGCGATATCATCAGTGGTGGTTTTGGTGTGTGACGGTCAAGGTCTTTTGGTTTGGCGTGTTCACGTGTGTGTGTGTGTGTGTGTGTGTGTGTGAGGAGTCTGATGGTCTCGAACAAACAAAAAGCAGAAAAAACACGGTAGAGTTTTATAACAGGAGCACGTGTGATTGTGTTTAAATTCCCCCTCTCTCTCTGTCTGTCTGTCTGTCTCTCTCTGTCTCTTATTCTTCAGAGCGCTTCTGTATTAACTTGCTCAGCGTGCGCACGCGTGTATGTATATAAAATTCTGAAAGAGAGAGAGAGAGAGAGAGAGAGAGAGAGAGAGAGAGAGGCCTGATTTCGACACCTCTCCCTCCCCATGTCTTCACATTAATTTTCTGTGCCCCTCTCTCGCTGTTACCGAGCCGATATCCAGTTTATCTCTGACATGGTACAGTAGATTCTATGATTGTTAAAGTTCGCTCAGTCGAGACATTATGTTAACCAATAGCCAACAATACTTATGCAATGTTCTCTTATGTGATGATAGAAGCTCTTACTGTGACCTGTTATTATACATGATCGCGTGTGCATGTATATATGTGTGTATGTGTGAGCGCATGAGTGTGACCGCATGTATGGTGTGAGTGTGCGCATGTGTGCGCGCGCGCGCGTTCCAGACACATTATGTAAATAAATGTACAATTGTAAAAAAAAAAAAAAAAAAAAAAAAAAAAAAAAAAAAAAAAAAGAGAGAGAGAGAAAAAAGCAGCGACCTATTGTGTGAAAGTGCCAAACTGGTTTTGAGATGTGAACAAATAACTGAGTGAAGTGCACAGTTATTGTGTGGTGAAGTTAACAATGACAGATATATATCAGTGTTGAACTCAGCTGGGGCATGTGTGTGGATGGAGCTGTAGATGTGCTCTTGTTTACCCAATAAAATCTGTTGAGAAAGTATGTTCAGCTCTGACTTGTGTGTGTTTGTGTTTGTGCGTTTGAGTGTGTGTGTGTGTGTGTGTGCGTGTGTGTGTGTGTGTGTGTGTGTGTGTGTGTGTGTGTGTGTGTGTGATTTTACCCTCGCTCTCTCTGTCTGTCTGTCTGTCTCTGTGTGTCTGTCTCTCCATTTTTCTCTCTCTCTCTTGCTCACGATTTATTTGATCGCTCTTCTTCGCTGTTAATGTTCAAATGATCAAACACGAACTTCCATATTTTGTGTTTAATCCTGACTTCATAAAAACTACGTTCATGTGGTGAATGAAATGTGCGTTTGTCTGTCTGTCTGTCTGTCTGTCTGTTTGTCTGTATATTGAGATTACTTGCAGACCATTGAACCAAAAAAATGAAGCGGCTTGAACGACTGGCTACATGTTGGATATGTATTGAAAATATGACCTTAGATGGAAATAAGGAAAAAGAAAGATGACAAAAAAGAAAAAAAAAAGAAGAAAAAAAAGGTTTTAGTAGAAACAGGATGCGTATTCAAAATGCTGTCGACCGACTCGGATGAAACTTTGTATACTGTGAAATGCTAATCCAGTTTGTTCTTCCTCTTCTTCTTCGTCTTCAACATCGCCCTCGTTCATTTAAGTATTCTACAAGAGGCATGTTACGTGTATGATAATTTTAACCCACCCTTTAGGCAGCCGTTCTCCGTTTACGGGGTGTGGGTGCATGCTTGGCGTGTTCGTGTTTCTATAGCCATTAATATGGATAACAAGATCCTTTAACGCACATAATATCATATTTGACATGTATCAGCTTACACATCTTCTTCTTCGTTTGTGGGCTGCAACTCCCACGTTCACTCGTATGTACACGAGAGGGCTTTTACGTGTGTGAACGCTTTTACCCCGCCATGTAGGCAGCCATACTCCGTTTTCAGGGGCGGAGGGGGGCATGTGGGGGGTGCATGCTGGGTATGTTCTTGTTTTCATAACCCACCCAATGCTGACATGGATTACAGGATCTTTAACAAGCGTATTTGATCTTCTGCTTGCGTGTACACACAAAGGGGGTCCAGGCACTAAACAGGACTGCACATAATTATGTTGACCTGGGAGATCGGAAAAAAATCTCCACCCTTTACACACCACCAGGCGCCGCTAACGAGATTCGAACCATCAGATTGAAAGTCCAACGCTTTAACATTTCACCCAATTCAGCTCCTCTAACTTCCTTAAACGCGCGAACGCACACACACGCACGCGCCTGCACGCGCACACATGCACACACAACACACAACACACAACACACACACACACACACACACACACACACACACACACACACACGCAGTCCATAAATTGTCCATACACGAGTGTTAGAACATGTTCAATGCAAAATCAATACACAAATGCTCAGAGCCGGAAAAATCACAAAAAAAAGAATGAAGAGCAGGGCACAAAGACGCAAAAATGAACATTTGGAAAAGCTCTCGCACAAATATTGGACAGAGCATTATAATGCATACATCTAACTTTTAGACAAGTGCTCCCACGCATGTTCACACTAACAACTAAATAGTGTGTGTGTGTATGTGTGTAAGTTTGCGCGCGCGCGCGGTTTATATCACTATTTAGCTATTCTTTTTCTTTATCAGCATAAAAGAACAACTGTTGTCTTTTCGAGTACACAGGCGAACTGGGAATAGGCGTATCAGGATCACATCTTTTGGTGATAGGCAAACCGGGAAGACACGAATCGGTAATAGGCGAATCCGGGGACTGAAAGGCAAATTGGAAGGTCACCCTTTGACCGATATACGCTGCATAATCCGCAGTGAAAATCACTGTACGGTGCAACGAAGTTTGTCGTTCACTTTACTGAGCCAGTCAAACATCACAGCTGATCAGCACAGCTCTTTGCTGCGTGCCTAAGCAAGGAAAGTAGAAGAAGCTAACACACGCGGCACCGCCGATTGTGAGTCGTCTTTGGTGGTGCTCTTGAAGTCCCTTGTCCGCTGTGTCTGTCTGTGCCTATCACACGCGCCGGCAGATAAGCACCGCTCTATGCTGCATACAATAACACAGTGTTGTCAGCTGCAACTCTGCTGCTCACTTGGTTGTGATGATGATGATGATGATGATGATGATTTAGACGCTAATATATATGGCGCCTATCCTCTGTCAGAGACCAAGCTCGAAGCGCTTTACAAACTCGGGGTCATTTGCAAAACAGACTGCCTACCTGGGTAGAGCCGACTGACGGCTGCCATTGGGCACTTATCATTTGTTTCCTGTGTCATTCAGATTTCAGGTACGCACACATACACACTCAGACAAATATGTAACATTTTACGTGTATGACGGTTTTATTTACTTACCCCGCCATGTAGGCAGCCATACTCGGTTTTTTTTGGGGTGCATGCTGGGTATGTTCTGGTTTCCATAACCCACCGAACGCTGACATGGATTACAGGATCTTTAACCTGCTAATTTGATCTTCTGCGTGCGTACTCACACGAAGGGGGTTCAGGCATTATGGCAGGTCTGCACATAATGTTGACCTGGGAGATCTGAAGAATCTCCACCCTTTACCCACCAGGCGCCGTTACCGAGATTCGAACTCGGGACCCTCAGATTGAAAGTCCAACGCTTTAACCACTCGGCTATTGCCCCCGTCAGTGGCTGGACTTGTCCCTGTCAATCTGGACTCCCCAACTCCTTCCAGGTAGGAGGGTAAATCTTTCTTGCGTGTTCATTTTCATCATTTGAAAGGTGAAAATGTCTTTATGTCTTTGATTGTGTTGGTTTTTGGATCATTATGTTCTACACATTTCATGATATACCAGCAGATCTAGAGTTAATGTGGGCAACTTCTGACATGGTTGCACGTATACGTACTATTCGTGAACATGCTCCTCTGTGCGTGTCTTGGTATGTGTGTATATTAAGAACATGCTCCGGATGTAACCAACGCTCTACGGATACAAAGTCTCTCTCTCTCTCTCTCTCTCTCTCTCTCTCAGTTCTAATAACGACACTAAATGCTTCTATATAGCGCTAAATCTTGTGCAGCAGCAAATCAAAGTGCTTTCACACCAAACTTCCACACGCATATATAACACTGAAACACTTATAGATTCATGTATATAGAAGGCCAGAGCATCTAATAGGACTGGAAAAAATAGTGAAAGGTATGGAGTAGCTGATTTCGAAAATGGTCGGGTTTTAAGGTCAGACGTGAAAGATTTGAGTTCAGGGTTTTGACGAAGTGTAAATCCCAGAGACAAAGAAAGAAGCGGCGATCGACTGTGTTCAGTTCACTTCAGTTCAGTTACTCATGGAGGCATTACTGGGTTCGGACAAATCCATATACGCTACACCACTGCGTGACCAGCAGCGTAACTCAAAGAGCTCAGTCAGGCCTTGATTGTTATTATTATTATTATTATTATAGCGCTGAATCTTGTGCAGAGACAAATCAAAGCGCTTCCGTACCAGTCATTCACACGCATGCATAACTCTTAAACTTGAGGGAAAAACGTGCATAAACAAATAACTGGAAACATAAATAAGTGAATAAATGAATAAATAGACACAAAAAATCCCATAAATAAATGCATGAATAAATGGTTTTGGAGTGTTTTGAATATGGGGACACATAAACAGATATCTTAGTTAAGCTAATGGTAGAGAGCATGAAAGGGGGAACTGTAATCAAATGAAATCAAGTCAAAAACTATTAATCCTCATGGAAATTAACTAGTGAAATCACAGGCTCGCGGTAAACACCAACATGAAATGATCATGCGCAGCATAAAAAGAGATTAAGACAGGTAGGGACGAAGGCAGTCACTTAGATAGACTGGGGCAGAGTTGTTCATGTAGGGACGAAGCCAGTCACTTAGATAGGCTGGGGCAGAGATGTTCATGTAGGGACGAAGGCAGTCATTTAGATAGACTGGGGCAGAGATGTTCATGTAGGGACGAAGGCAGTCATTTAGATAGACTGGGGCAGAGTTGGTCATGTAGGGACGAAGGCAGTCACTTAGATAGACTGGGGCAGAGTTGGTCATGTAGGGACGAAGCCAGTCACTTAGATAGACTGGGGCAGAGTTGTTCATGTTTGGGACGAAGGCAGTCACTTAGATAGACTGGGTCAGAGCTGGTCATGTAGGGACGAAGCCAGTCACTTAGATAGACTGGGGCAGAGTTGTTCATGTAGGGACGAAGGCAGTCACTTAGATAGGCTGGGGCATAGTTGTTCATGTTTGGGACGAAGGCAGTCACTTAGATAGACTGGGGCAGAGTTGGTCATGTTGGGACGAAGGCAGTCACTTAGATAGACTGGGGCAGAGTTGGTCATGTAGGGACGAAGCCAGTCACTTAGATAGACTGGAGCAGAGTTGGTCATGTAGGGACGAAGGCAGTCACTTAGATAGACTGGGGCAGAGTTGGTCATGTAGGGACGAAGGCAGTCACTTAGATAGACTGGGGCAGAGTTGGTCATGTAGGGACGAAGCCAGTCACTTAGATAGACTGGGGCAGAGATGTTCATGTAGGGATGAAGGCAGTCACTTAGATAGGCTGGGGCATAGTTGTTCATGTAGGGACGAAGCCAGTCACTTAGATAGACTGGGGCAGAGTTGTTCATGTAGGGAATAAGGCAGTCACTTAGATAGACTGGGGCAGAGTTGTTCATGTAGGGACGAAGCCAGTCACTTAGATAGACTGGGGCAGAGTTGTTCATGTAGGGACGAAGGCAGTCACTTAGATAGACTGGGGCAGAGTTGTTCATGTAGGGGCGAAGCCAGTCACTTAGATAGACTGGGGCAGAGTTGGTCATGTAGGGACGAAGGCAGTCACTTAGATAGACTGGGGTAGAGTTGGTCATGTAGGGACGAAGGCAGTTACTTAGATAGGCTGGGGCATAGTTTTTCATGTTTGGGACGAAGGCAGTCACTTAGATAGACTGGGGCAGAGTTGTTCATGTTGGGACGAAGGCAGTCACTTAGATAGACTGGGGTAGAGTTGGTCATGTAGGGACGAAGGCAGTTACTTAGATAGGCTGGGGCATAGTTTTTCATGTTTGGGACGAAGGCAGTCACTTAGATAGACTGGGGCAGAGTTGGTCATGTAGGGACGAAGGCAGTCACTTAGATAGACTGGGGCAGAGTTGGTCATGTAGGGACGAAGGCAGTCACTTAGATAGGCTGGGGCAGAGTTGGTCATGTAGGGACGAAGCCAGTCATGAAGCTGGGGCAGAGTTGGTCATGTAGGGACGAGGCCAGTCACTTAGATAGACTGGGGCAGAGTTGTTCATGTAGGAACGAAGGCAGTTACTTAGGCTGGGGCAGAGTTGTTCATGTAGGAACGAAGGCAGTTACTTAGGCTGGGGCAGAGTTGGTCATGTAGAAACGAAGGCAGTCACTTAGATAGACTGGGG
>NC_134895.1:23781312-23788812 GCF_041734735.1 Babylonia areolata
TCATGGTCAAACCAGTCATCACGTACCTTGTTGTTATTGACACGCACACGTCTTTTCATACACTCCGCACTTTCCTTCATACATTCATTCAACAATGTTAGTGCATCATTCACATCAACATCTATCAAATTTATTGCATTGTCAATTTTTGTACTAATCTGCTCATTACTTAAAGTATCACGAAACAGCTGTGCATATTCTTCATTCCATATGATTTTTTCAATGACAATGTCCTGTTTTTGTTCAGCTGCATCAAAATTCTTACCTCTAGGGAAAACAACGTGAAGTGTTACAGGTAGGTGGTCAGAGTCAATACGTTCTGATACAATTAGTTCACATGAATCAAATACAATATGAAAGAGATCTTTTGAAAATATAAAATAATAGTTGACACTGCATCCAGCATCCGAAATGTATGTCTAGCAACCTTGGAGGTCGCCCTCACATACTCCATTTAAAATACAGAGAGAGAGAGAGAGAGGGGGGGGGGGGGGAAGGAGAGAGTGGAGAAGAAGAAGAAGGGGGAGTATGGGGAGAAAGACAGAGAGAGTGAGTGAGAGAGAGAGAGGGAGTGAGAGAGAGAGAGAAGGGGGAGAGAGAAAGAGAGAGAGGAAGGAGAGAGAAGAAGAGAGAGAGAGAGGGAAAGGAGAGTGGAGAAGAAGAAGAAGAGAGAGAGGGGGAGTAAGGGGATAAAGAGAGAGTGAGTGAGAGAGTGAGCGAGAGAGAGAGGGAGTGAGTGAGAGAGAGAGAGAGAGAGAGAGAGAGAGAGAGAGAGAGAGAGTGAGTGAATGAGAGGGCACAGAAATGTGAAGACATGGGGAGGGAGAGGTGTCGAAATCAGGCCTCTCTCTCTCTCTCCCCCTCCCTCCCTCTCTCTCTCTCTCTCTCAGAATTTTATATACATACACACATGCGCACGCTAAGCACGATAGTACAGAAGCGCTCTGAAGAATAAGAGAGAGCGACAGACAGAGAAAGAGATAGACAGAGAGAGAGACAGACAGACAGAGAGAGACAGACACAGAGAGAGACAGATAGACAGACAGATCGAGAGGGAGAGAGACAGACAGACAGACAGACAGACAGACAGACAGAGATAGAGACAGACAGAGAGAGACAGACAGAGAGAGAGAGAGAGGGGGGAAGAGAGAGAGAGTGAGAGAAAGAGTGAGTGAATGAGAGAGAGGGAGAGAGAGAGAGAGAGAGAGAGAGAGAGAGAGAGAGAGAGAGAGAGAGAGAGAGAGAGAGAGAGAGAGAGATTTTATTGGGGGAAGCATGTACATGCTTCTTTTCATCCAGCCCTCAAGGCAAAGATAAAAAAAAAAAGAAATGAAAAGAATGACATAAAATGAATATGAAATATACATAACCGAGAGTTGTGGACATAAGAGACATGACCTTCAGACACGCTGGAATACATACATACATGCATACAGACAGACAGACATACATACATATTCCATAATCATCACACTTGCAATTACTGAAAAAAAAACAACAACAAAAAAAAAACCATGTAAATATACATGGGTGCAGTGCATAGAGAGAATCAGAGTATAGGAGGGAGGGAAGAGAGGGAGGGAGGGTGAGAGGGAGAGAGGGGGAAAGGAGGGAGGGAGGGAGATAGAGGGGGTGTGAAGGGGATTCGGATTCGGAATGGTTTAATGTACTTTGGCCATAGGCACATATATATGTATACATTATCATAATAATAATAATAATAATAATAATGGATACTTATATAGCACACTATCCAGAAATCTGCTCTAGGTGCTTTACAAAAACGCTTTTGTTAACATAAAACATCATATCTATGTTACATACACACACCAAAATGTGACTACACACACACACACACACACACACACACACACACACGCGCGCGCGCGCGCGCGCGCGGCTGCATACATACATTTTAACATACATGTGTATCTAACAGCTACCCTAACACATACGCACACATTGGCAGGCACAAACGTACATAAACACACGCACACGCACACACAATACACATTCATATACATGCATGTAGTTATGTACACATACATATGCATACACACATAGTCAAGCACAGCTAACGCAAAGGAAGTGGACCTGCCACAATTGAACTTATTGCTGAGGGAAAAGGTGAGTTTTGAGACGAGATTTAAAAGATACGAGGGAATCAGAATGACGGAGGTTATCAGGGAGCTTGTTCCACGTCTTTGGCGATTGAAAAGAAAACGATCTGTGTCCATAGGTCTTACTTCTGACGTGAGGTATCCTGAGAAGTCGAGTATCAGAGGAAGAACGGAGCTGGTGAGACGGGGTATAGATATGGATGAGTTCAGAAAGATACTTGGGGCCAGATCCGTTGACTGCAGAAAAGGTCAGAGTGGATAGTTTATAGTCTATTTGATCAGAAACAGGCAACGAGTGTCACATGCATATCTCTCGCTCACACACCATCCTACTCTCCCCCCTTCCCTCCCTCTACCCCGCCCCCTATCCCCCTATCCTCACATCCCTCTCCCCCTCTCCTCCTCTCATCCCATTTTATACTCCCACACACTAAAACATAATTTTCTTTTATATTAATAATGCGCATGTACAAGGTTTGTTACTAACATACTCAATACAACGGTGTCCAATTGAAAATATCAGCAATCCATAATGCATAGTGACTATTCCAGTAAGGCAAAATCTGGACATTTTTCATACACAGTTTCCAATTTCACGGAGTCCAGTAATCAGCTTACTTATTATTTCATACCATATTGTATCAATTTCTCTCGATACGTCTCCCACCCACCCCCTTCACCCTCCACTTCCCTCTCTTCCCCACCCTCACCCTCTCTCTCCTTTTCTCTCAAACTCTGCCCATTTCCTTCTCACATTCGCTAACAAATCATAATATATATATAATGTTCTCCCAGACGAATATTTTTACCGGAAAAAAAGTGGGAGAGGAGGGGTGTGTGTATGTGTGTGTGTGTGGGGGGGGGGGGGGGGGGGGGGGGGGGGGGTAGGGGGGGGGGAGACAGAGAGGCAGAAGAGGGAGAGAGACGAATGGAGAGAGGGAGAAATAGAAGGGGGTGAGAGAGAAGGAGAGAAGGAGAAAGTGTCACACACACGAACACACACACACACACACACACACACACACACACACACACACACACTCACAGACACAGACAGACAGACACAGATAGACAGACAGACAGACAGACAGACAGACACACACACACACACACACACACACACACACATACTCACAGACACAGACAGACAGACAGACAGACACAGATAGACAGACACAGACAGACAGACAGACAGACAGGCAGACAGACACACAGACACACAGACACACACACACACACACACACACACACACACACACACACACACACACGTTGCCATGACGTGTCTGTGAGCACGAATTACTCGTCAATCACGCAAGGCGTCACAGTGACACGTTTCATCACTTATTAGGGTCAGTGTGTGTGTGTGTGTGTGTGTGTGTGTGTGTGTGTGTGTGTGTGTGCGCGCGCGCGCGTGTGTGTATGTGTGCGTGTGCAGTCATTAAAATTACAATGTATATCATACTAAAACGAATCGTTTTGCCAGTTTCTGTTAGTGTTTTTTTTTTATTTTTAATTTTAATTTTATTTTTTATTTTATTACCTTTCATTCTTCCGTGAAAGCAGTCAAAGCCCGACCCAACGCTGTCTGTCTGACACAAGGCCAGAGGAATAAAGTGACATGTACATTTCATCTTGACACAAGACAGCCTTCCCCGCCCCCCCCCACCCCCCGCCCACCGCCCAACCTCCCACGCCCCTCCACAGCTCGTTGAATAATGTGACGTGGTGACTCGACGTGACGTGTGGTAACGTGTGTCATGTCAGACAATACAAGAGGAGAGGGCGTGCGCTTGGATGTGCGGATGTGCGTCAGTATTTTATTTATTTATTTATTTTTTTCCAGGTTTAGTCTTTTTCGTTCCTGTGCATCGACGGGTGCAATAGCCCAGTGGTTAAAGCGTTGGACTTTCAATCTGAGGGTCCCGGGTTCGAATCACGGTGACGGCGCCTGGTGGGTAAAGGGAGGAGATTTTTACGATCTTCCAGGTCAACATATGTGCAGACCTGCCAGTGCCTGAACCCCCTTCGTGTGTATATGCAAGCAGAAGATCAAATACGCACGTTAAAGATCCTGTAATCCATGTCAGCGTTCGGTGGGTTATGGAAAAAAAACAACATACCCAGCATGCACCCCCCCGAAAACGGAGTATGGCTGCCTACATGGCGGGGTAAAAACGGTCATACACGTAAAAGCCCACTCGTGTGCATACGAGTGAACGCAGAAGAAGAAGAAATTCCTGTGCATCTATATATAATATCCGGGCAGCAGCAGCAGCATTAGCGGCAGTAGTATCATTATTATGATTATTATTATCATTATTATCATCATCATTACCACCAGCAGCAGCAGTAGTAGTTGTGGTGGTGGTGGTAGCAGTAGCAGCAGGTTAGCAGCAACAGGAGCAGTCGCTGCATAAAAAAAAGAAAACAAAATAGTGGCCGCTGTAGCTACATAGTGTAGTAGCAGCGGCAGAAGTAGCATTAGTGTCAGTAGTTGTAGTAGTGGAATTATTAGCAGCAACAGCAGCCTTTGATTGACAGCAACAGCGGCAGCAAAAACAGTATTTGTAATGATTAGTATAGAAGTAAAAGCAACATCCGGCGATGGTAGTGGTTTCAACATCAGCAGTTGCATTGCACTACCACTACTACTACTACTACTAGTACTACTACTGCTGCTGCTACCACCACTACTTTTCTTTTGAAGTAAAACAACAACAACAACAACAACAACACCACCAACAGCAACAACTCTTATTGATTTCATAGCAGTCACGTGTAAGACTGCAAACTCAAAAAATGAAAAGTACAAGGGAGAAAAAAAAAGGGAACAGCAGTAACGTTGTCTACAATTTATTTGTATTTCTTTTTATCTCGGTGTGAGATTCGGGCTGCTCTCCCCAGGAATAACGTGTTGCCACACTACAGCGCCACCCATATTTTGGGGGGTATTTTTTCCTGCGCGCAGTTTTTTTTAAAAATTTGTTTTCCTATCGAAGCAAAATTTTGCCAGGAACAATCCTTTTGTTGCCGTGGGTTCTTTTACGTGCGCTAAGTGCATGCTGCACACGGGACCTCGGTTTACCGTTTCATCCGAATGACTAGCGTCCAGACCGCCACTCAAGGTCTAGTGGAGCGGGAGAAAATATCGGCGGTTGAGCCGTGATTCGAACAAACGAGCTCAGATTCTCTCGCTTCCTAGACGGATGCGTTACCTCTAGGCCATCACCTTACATAATCCACATTGTCAGCTGTCACAGAAACAAAGGTGGCAGAGGGTCCTGGGTTCGAATCTCGGTGCACCTGGTGGGTAAAGGGTGGAGATTTTTCCGATCTCCCAGGTCAACATATGTGCAGACCTGCTAGTGCCTGAACCCCCTTCGTGTGTATGCGCACGCAGAAGATCAAATACGCACGTTAAAGATCCTGTAATCCATGTCAGCGTTCGGTGGGTTATGGAAACAAGAATATACCCAGCATGCACACCCCCGAAAACGGAGTATGGCTGCCTACATGGCGGGGTAAATAAAAAACAAACAAACGGTCATACACGTAAAATGTTACATGTCTGTCTGAGTGTGTATGCGTGTGCGTCTGAAATCTGATTGAATGACACAGGAAACGAATGATGAGCGCCCAGTGGCAGCCGTCAGTCGGCTCTACCCAGGTAGGCAGCCTGTGGTGCAAATGTCCCCGTGTATGTAAAGCGCTTAGAGCTTGGTCTCTGACCCGAGGATAGGCACTATAGAAGTATCCACATCAATCAATCAATCAATGGTTAAGACGCTCACCTACCAGTACAGTGTCCATGAGGGTCTGTGGGTTCGAATCCTACTCTCGCCCCCTTGTTCTCCCAAGTTTGACCGACTGGTCAAAATCAAACATGAGCGTCCAGTCATTGGGGTGAGACGATAAACCGCGGCCCGAGGTGTGCAGCACTGGACTGGAAAAGAACCCACGGCAACAAAAGGGTTTTTCTCTGGCAAACTTCTGTAGAAGGAGAAATCTACTCTGATAGGACACAATGCACAAAATTATATTATTATTCATTTATTTATTTATCTATTTATATTTTTATTTATTTTTTTGTACACTTACAGTTGACTTTATCAAGTTTTTGCGCCTAATACATATTATTATTATTAGTAGTAGTTCTTTTTTATGTATTTATTTATTTTTTAATTTTAATTTTAATTTTATTTTTTATTATTTTTTTTCAAGGCCTGACTAAGCGCGTTGGGTTACGCTGCTGGTCAGGCATCTGCTTGGCAGATGTGGTGTAGCGTATATGGATTAGTCCGAACGCAGTGACGCCTCCTTGAGCTACTGAAACTGAAACTGGTTATGATGCTGGTCAGGCATCAGTGTATAGGAGACGTGGCAGAGCGTATATGGATTAGTCCGAATGCGGTGACGCCTCCTCGTGAAACTGAATCTGAAAACTGAAACTGTCAGCTGTTATTCAACCCAGTGTCGTTTGTTGGTGAAACATGTATATATGAACATGTGCATACATATTATTTTTTATACTGCAACTACTACTGCTGCTGCTACTGCTACTGCTGCTGCTGCTGCTGCTATGTATATGCTCACAGCAACGGCTACTGTTATTCCAATATGCTTTTCATTATCATTCCTCCTCATCATAATCACCATGATCATCATCGTGATCATCATGGCCATCATCACAGTGACTACCACCATCATCGTCGTCATCATCATCTTCAGTCGGCATCGTCACAACCACCACCACCACCACCACCACCACCATATTGATACTTAGACAGAAACAAAAAAATGTCTGGAGCTATATAGATAAAGAAAATGTTGGGTTGGGTAGGGACGGGGGTGGGTGAGGGGTAAAATATAGATAAGAAGACATTCCCAATGGCTCAGCCATTTGGCTGCCAGACTCTTTTTCATCCTCCAATAAAAATGTGTGTACACACACAAACACACACACACACACACACACACACACACACACACACACACACACACACACACACACACACACACAGGCATACACACACAGTCACACACACACACACACACACACACACACACAAGCATACACACACTGTCACACACACACACACACACACACACAAGCGCGCGCGTACACACACACGTACAACTCACACACACACACACACACACACACACACAGAGCAAGGGCCAACGGCCAAGACCTCCGGAGACGTCCCTTAAAATGATACAGGGAACTAACTGACAGAGGAGGTTGCGGTGAAGAGTGGGGGAGGGGATGAGGGGGGGGGGGGGGGGGTATGAAGAAAAAAGGGGACGGGGTGGGGAAAGAGGATGGTGGGAGACATGTAGGGAAGGAGGTGGAAGAGGTTTGGGGCAGGGGGGTGGG
>NC_134895.1:23811312-23818812 GCF_041734735.1 Babylonia areolata
CTTTCGTAGACTACTTGGCATCTCCTACAGAGACCACATCACTAACACGGAAGTGAAGAACAGAATCAAGCAAAGTATTGGACCCTACGAAGACCTTCTGTCCATAGTGAAAAAACGCAAACTTAGGTGGTATGGACACATCTCCCGATCATCTGGTCTTGCCAAAACGTTCCTGCAAGGCACCGTACAAGGAGGCAGAAGGAGAGGACGGCAGAAGAAGAGATGGGAAGACAACATCCGGGGGTGGACAGGCTTGACGCTCGGTGACGCCCTGAGGAAATCAGAAAACCGTGAAGAGTGGAGAGGGGTGGTGGCCAGGTCAGCAGCGGTGCCCCAACGGTCTGAACCCAGACTACGGGAGAGGTGAGGTGAGGTGGATCTTTCATTTCAAAATTCAAACGTTTATTTCCTGCGTCTTGTTTATTCCATGTAAATCTGTATCCACTAGAAAAAAATAATCTTGATATTAAGCCTCCCCCCCCCCCGCCCCCCGGTCCAGTTTCTATCAAACTCCAGTTTTATTTTACAATTTAACATCGTATTAAGCAAATATAGCCCCAGCTGTGTATTCATTCTATTGATTGTCAACCACACTAAGCCCAGTACCTGTTGCATTTATTTTTTGTATGTATTTTGTAAAAAACAAAACAAAACAAAACAAACAAACAAAAAAACAAAAAAAAACAAAAAAAAAAACACCAAAAAAACAAACAAACAAACAACACAAAAAGAATCGGTCAGGCGTTGGACCTCATTCAGATCCAATGTTCACCAGCGATTAAAAAAAGAGAAAAATAGAGAGACTCCGAGCTGCCGTGGAAAGAACCGGTCAGACGTTCGATCTCATTCAGATCCAGTGTGTTCACCAGTGATCAGGGTTCTTTCTTCCAAGTTTGGCTGACTGGAAAACCAAACTGAGCGTCTAGTCGTTCATTCGCGTGAGACGAGAAACCGAGATCCAGAGTGCAGCACGCACTTGGCTGCACTGAAGAAAAAAACATAACCCATAGCAACGAGATTGTTGTCTTCTGGCAAAGTTCTGTCGAGGAAATCAACATTGATTGGCACACACACACACACACACACACACACACACACACACACACACACACACAGATATATATCGGGTGTCCCCCCAAAAGTGAACCGCTTTTTGACAAGTATTTCCTCAGTGATAGAGAAACCGAATTCATTGAAAATTCTTACACAGTAACCTTAAGGTATCATCACCAACAAGTCTGCAAAATATCTAAGAGTTCGAATGCATATTATGTGAGTATTGTCAAATTCAAAACAGCATGTCAAAAAATCCAATATCAGAGGAAAACTCACTTATTTCAGTATATGCTCAATGTGGCCTCCATCTTCCTGCACGACTAAACGAAGCCGTTTCTTCCAAGCAGAAATGCTTTTTCGTATTTCTTCCACCGATGTCTCCTCCCATGACATAATTATCCTGTCCTTTAACGCCTGCTCAGTCAGTTTATCTCTCACTCCCCGGTAAACTTTCTCCTTCAGAGAGTCCCATATGGCATAATCCATTGGGTTACAGTCAGGACTTTGTGGAGGCCATTCATTCTTCTTGATGAATTCTGGTGTATCCTACTCCGGATGGGCCTGGGTTACCCTACTTGTGTGTGAAGGAGCCCCATCTTGCTGAAACATAATTGTTTCATGATACAGACGCCTACAATCCTGGAGAAGATTGTCATCCAATAACTGAATGTAGCTTTCACTATTAACCTTGGCTCTATCAGTGTCAATGAAATGAATGTTTGTTTTTCCTTTCCAGGATACTCCAGATGAAACCATTATCTTTTTTGAAAATCTAGAAGCCTCATAATGGAGGCGAGATGGCTGAATTTCCCGTTTTCGTTTCCCATAAACGCGATCGTTTTGGCGATTTTTAGCTATCTCTAACGTAAAGTCTTTCTCGTCTGTGAAAATGATCCTTTTCACATCAGTGGCCGAGTAGCAGTCATTCAAGTTACGGCAGCGAGTTTTTCTTTTTCCTCTAACATTTTGATCCCTCCTTGATACCCGTATCCTCTTGAAGGGCTTCAGTTCCAGTTCTTTCGCCATTCTTTGCACAAAAAACTTGCTCACTTGTAAATCGCATGCAACTTCTCTAAGAGATTTGTGGGTCCCTGGGTTCTGCTCCTGGGATTGAATCAGTTCCTCAACACGGTCCTTGTTCTCCTCCGAACATGCAGTCTTAGGTCTCCCACTGCCAATCTTACGTGCTACTGACCCTGTAGTGCGTACTTTAGCGATAAGTCTATTTACAGTGACATGACTCCACCCCTTGCCTGGAAATTCCTTTACGATCCTTCTTCCACCCCAGCCTTTCTCTTTGAAACAAATTTCAATGGTAACTTTATCACTTTCACTCAAAGAAACGGTTGATCCTTCCAAACTAAAACTTTGGACAGAACTGACTTTGGAGACAGACGACAAAAAAAAAAAAAAAAAAAAAAAAAAAAAGACGTGACACCCAGACAGGCTATTTTTAGACTGACACTGATTGACAGATGCCAACACCTGGTAACTGGCATGAACATGATGGTCACATTGCACAGCTCTGATATTGGATTTTTTGACATGCTGTTTTGAATTTGACAACACTCGCATAATTTGCGTCCGAACTTTTAGATACTGTGTAAAACTTTTCAGTGAATTCGGTTTGTCTATCACTGAGATAATACTTGTCAAAAAGCGGTTCACTTTTGGGGGGACACCCGATATATATATGCATTCACTCAAGGCCTGACTAAGCGCGTTGGGTTATACTGCTGGCTGGCCAGACATGTGCTTAGCAGATGTGGTGTAGCGTATATGGATTTGTCCGAGTGCATGCAGTGACGCCTCCTTGAGAAACTGAAACTGAAATTGAAAACTGCCCCCATGGCCATGAAAGGCCAAAGCCATTGGACCTTTAGTGGGTTTTTTCCCCCCTTCTCTTTAATATGTACTCGTCTACAGGAAGCATGGAGCATGAAATAGGAACTTCAAGTTGTGCTATAACACTGATAGCCTAATTGTACGCCTTCTTTCGCCAATCTTCCCATTCCCCACCCCCCGACTCCCAGTCACCCATCACCCCCGTCTCTTTCTGAAGCAAGATTTTCCTGCCAGGAAAAGGAAGGGAAACATTAGAGTAATATTGCCGTTTTATAGTGTCCGTTAATTTGTGTGCACCTAGGTTTTTGCGAAGCAGTCCTCGGGTTGTGATTGTAATCAGAAATACTCTGTTTGTGTGTGTGTGTGTGGGTGTGGGTTGGGGGGGGGGGGGGGGAGGGTGGCTGGGGGGGGGGGGTAAAGGGAGGGTGCTCGTATGTGTGTATGTGGGCGTATTTGTGGGGGCGGGGGGGAAGGAGGGGTGCACTTGTGTGTGTGTGTGTGTGTGTGTGTGTGTGTGTGTGTGTGCGTATCTGTGGGGGCGGGAGGGGGGTACACTTGTGTGTGTGTGTGTGTGTGTGTGTGTGTGTGTGTGTGTGTGTGCGCGTAGTGTGTGCTTCCTTGATTTGTGCGTGTGCATGTACTTGTGCCTGTCTGTGTACTGAAAATAGACAGATAGTGGTTGTGACACATTTTGTTTAATGGTGGTCGGTAGTAGGGGTAGGTGGGTGGTTATGGGGTGTTGTGAACATTAGATATAGCAACAACAACAACAACAAAAAATCACCCCCCCCCACCCCCAGGAAAGTGAACAATAGCAACAACAATAACAAAATATCAACACTGACAACACACACACACACAAAATCTAACAGTTAGATTATGAATATCGCATCCACACATAACAATGTTTTCCGTCTCTGTTTAGTACTCGTATTCCCTACAAAACGTGTCTGAGCATAATGTTGAAAGGCTTATAAGTCATACCAACTTGGAAACAGAAATTCGCGTTACTGATTTCAGCAAAAGATCACCCACCTCCTCCGCCCCCCCCCCCCCCCCCCCCCCCGCCCCCCCATTCTCTCTATCTCTCTCTTTCTCTCCTTGTCCTATTGACAGAAAGCTTGGTACAGCTGACAACGGAAGAAAGACTGACGGGCGCAATAGCCGAGTGGTTAAAGCGTTGGACTTTCAATCTAAGGGTCCCGGGTTCGAATCTCGGTAACGACGCCTGGTAGGTAACAGGGTGGAGATTTTTTCCGATCTCTCAGGTCAACATAATTGTGTGTGTGTGTTTCTTTTTGTTGTTGTTGTAATCTGGTTGGGTAGATAGTTATATGTGATCGATTAGTTGTATGTAGCCAGTTAATCACAGTTATATGTAGCCAATATATCACAGTTATATGTAGCCAGTTAATCACAGTTATATGTAGCCAGTTAATCACAAGTCAATCACTAACTTATAAGTTATCTAGCTTAGGTTTGCTAGTTGGTTAGTTAGTCAGATAGCTAGTCATGGATCACTGGTTATGTATTGGCTGGTTGTTTAGATAGTTTGTTTGTTTGTCAGTCAGTCAGTCAGTCAGTCAGTTAGTAAACCAGTCACCTTTCGACGAGCAATCCACACACACACACACTCACTGTGGAGTGATGGCCTAGAGGTAACGCGTCCGCCTAGGAAGCGAGAGAATCTGAGCGCGCTGGTTCGAATCACGGCTCAGCCGCCGATATTTTCTCCCCCTCCACTAGACCTTGAGTGGTGGTCTGGACGCTAGTCATTCGGATGAGACGATAAACCGAGGTCCCTTGTGCAGCATGCACTTAGCGCACGTAAAAGAACCCACGGCAACAAAAGGGTTGTTTCTGGCAAAATTTTGTAGAAAAATCCACTGCGATAGGAAAAACAAATAAAACTGCACGCAGGAAAAAATACAAAAAAAAAGAAAAAAAAAGGGTGGCGCTGTTGTGTAGCGACGCGATCTCCCTGGGGAGAGCAGCCCGAATTTCACACAGAGAAATCTGTTGTGATAAAAAGAAATACAAATACAAATACAAATACACACACACACACACACACACACACACACACACACACACACACACACAGAGCCTGCTCTTTCATTTATTTCACCGATCGATGCTAGAAAAACAAACAAACAAACATCAGCCGTCCATATTTCATACAAAAGAGATACACATGACACTGACTATGATAATCAATGACACATAAAAAAAATAATAATCATCATATCAACTCTCGAATATTCTGATAATGGCAAACCCACGACAGTGTACGAAAGAGAGAGAGAGAGAGAGAGAGAGAGAGAGAGAGAGAGAGAGAGAGAGAGAGAGAGAGAGAGAGAAAAGAATTATCGTAATATCAACCCCAAACGTATGAACTATATTCACACTTGCCAATGACCTGCTTGCTCTCTCGGTCATTCAACTCGACTCGACTTAACTTTCACACCGCAAAATAATGATGGTCCCCGCCACCCCACCCCTACCTCTACCCCCACCCATACCCCCATCCCTTGAGGGTACAGTGAGAGATAGAGCAGGGGAGAAGGGGGGTGTGTGCGTGTGTGTGTGTGTGTGTGTGTGTGTGTGTGGGGTGGGGGCTGCTGGGGGTAGGGAGTGGGAGGGGTGGGATGGGCTGAAGTTGGAGTGGGTGTGGTGTGGTGTGGTGTGGTGTGGAGGGGGTAGAAGGGTTAACATCCACTTGATGGTTGTCACGCAGCAGCCAGATGTTTGTTGCCAACAGGTTGTTGCACTGGTAACAGTCGTTACTATTCGCAGCCCTCAGGTGCGGGGAAAAAAACAACAACAAAAAAAAAACCACACACACACACACACACACACAAAAAGAAATAAAAAAGACTTGACTGAATTGGGGGCATCATCCTTCCCTCATGTCCCGTGCCTCCCAATCCCCCCCCCCACCCCCCACCCACCCCTCCCCCACCACCACAAACACACACCTTCGTCTCCTCAGTAGCGCGCGCTCGAAAACACACACACACACACACACACACACACACACACACACAAATGTACACATACACACTCACACACATGCGTACATCTCGCCCCTCCTCCCTACACATACACACAAACACACACGAACATGCGCACAACTCCTCCCCTACACACACACACACACACACACACACACACACACGCACACACACACACACACACACACGCACGCACACACACACACACACACACACACACACATGCACACGCGCGCGCGCGCACGAGCATGTCCGCAGACACCCACACACGCACACTTCATATGTACCGAAACTAACGCGCAAGCACAAACGCACACACATTCGAGGACGCGCGCACACACACACACACACACACACACACACACACACACACACATACACACACACACACACAGACTCACACACACACACACAGACACACACACACACAGACACACACACACACACAGACACACACACACACACGGCACACATACACACACACACACATACACACACACACACACACACACACACGCGCGCGCGCGCGCGCGCGCGCTGTCCGGCGGCGCGTTAATTCAGCGTCAGTGATATTATCACCTTCGTAGACCCAGCTAAACAACACTGCTAAGCACAGTTGGTTTTGTGCTCAGTCACTCCTACTGCAATCTCTACCCACATGACCTGCATTCCATTAATAACTTTCCTTCCTCTATCACCCACTATACATGTACGCATTTACCCTTGATATGCGCTTCGGTGCTGGTATCATTTTTTAGGTCTGAACTGATATGTCTGGGCGCAGATATGGTTAGAAAAAAAACAACAGCAGCACACACACAAAAAATGTTGAAATATACGGGCGAAATAGCCGAGTGGTTAAAAAATTGGACTTTCAATATGATTGATCCCGGGTTCGAATTTCATTTACTGCGCCTGGTAAGTAAAGGGTGGAGATTTTTCCGATCTCCCAGGTCAGCATAAAAATGTGCAGACGTGATTGTACCTGAACCCCCCTTTGTGTGTATACGCAAGCAGAAGATCGAATACGCACGTTAAAGATCCTGTGATCCATGTCAGCGTTCGGTAAGTTATAGAAACTAGAACTACTCAGCATGCACCCCCCAACCCTCCCCTGAAAACGGAGTACGGCTGCCTACATGGCGGGGGTACTAAAAACGGTCATACACGTAAAAGCCCACTCGTGTACATACGAGTGAACGTGAGAGTTGCAGCTCACGAACGAAGAAGAAGAAGAAGGAGGAGGAGAAGAAGGAGGAGAAGAAGAAGAGAGCTGAAATATCCAGCTGGAAAGAAAGAAACATTCTCAGTATCAGTACCAGTATCAGTAACTCAAGGAGGCGTCACTGCATTCGGTCAAATCCACATACCCTACACCACATCTGCCAAGCAGATGCCTGACCAGCAGCATAACCCAACGCGCTTAGTCAGGCCTTGAGAAAAAAAGGAAATAGATAATAAAAGATAGATACATAAAACTACTACTACTACTACTACTACTATTTATAAGGCGCAAAATCTTGATGAAGTCAACTCTAAGCGCACAAAAAAGACAACAATGATGATAAATGAGAAAACAATAAAC
>NC_134895.1:23826312-23828812 GCF_041734735.1 Babylonia areolata
GTGTGTGTGCAATCGAGCATGTGTGTGCATGTTTGCACGTGCGTTCTTACGTGCATGCATGCATGTTTGTGTTTCTTTCATATGGTCATGTGTGGATGTGTGGATGTGTGTGTGTGTGTGTGTGTGTGTGCGCGCGCGCGCGTATGTGTGTGTCTGTGTCTGTGTGCGTGAGAGAGACAGAAACAGACACAGAGAGAGACAGAGTTGTAGTGTGTGTGTGTGTGTGTGTGTGTGTGTGTGTGTGTGTGAATGTGTGTGTTAGTGTGTGTGTGTGTGTATGTGTGTGCGTGTGTGTGAGTGTGTGTGTTAGTGTGTGTGTGTGTGTATGTGTGTGTGTATATATATATATATGTGTGTGTGTGTGTGTGTAAGTGTGTGTGAGAGTGTGTGTATGTGCGTGCACGTCTGCAATCGTGTCTTCATTCAAGTGTGTGTGCATAGACGGTGGTGGGCATATCAACCTCAGTGACAAAAAACACAAAATAGAAACAACACCACGTGTATTTTGACGACAGACAGAAAGAAAACAACAACAAAAAACAACAACAACAAAAAACAAAGATAAAACAAAACAAAGCGAAACAATGTCACGAAGCAAAAAAAAAAAAAAAAAAAAAAAAAAAAAGCCTGGAGACAACCACGGAAGAAACCAGGTCAGTTTATTTTTTAAGAGGGGGCGGGGGGGGGGGGGTTCTAGGGGCGATAACCTCAACCCCCACATCCACACCCCCAATCCTCACCCCCCAACACACCCCCCTCCCAGACCGCCTCAAAGCCAGCACAAGGCATAGTTTGAGGAGGAGAACACAACAGAACCGAAGTAAAGAGACAGGTTCATGAGAACGAGAGCGTCTCGAGTTGTTATTTGTTCAGCTCCAAGCTGTTTTCTCACCTCCCTTGATAGGGGTGCTCGCTTCAGAGTGCATGGTTTCAGTAGAACGTGAGTGTCGGGGAGATGGGATACTGGTGCTGGCTGGCACTTTGAGGGTGGGCGGACGGTGTGCGTGTGTGTGTGTGTGGGAGGGGGTAGGAGGGAGGGGGTCGTTGTGGGTGGTGGTGGTGGTATGTCAGCGGCAGATCGCTTGGCATGTACATTAGCGATGAATTGGGCTGTGGATAGGGGTGGGATGCGTACGATGAAATACACACGCTGAAAGATCTTGCAATCCAAATGGTGTTTGGTGGATGTGGGAACATGAACGTGCCCAGCATGCACACCCCCCAAAATGGAGTATGGCTTCTTCTTCATCTTCTTCGTTCGTGGGCTGCAACTCCAACGTTCACTCGTATGTACACGAGTGGGCTTTTACATGTATGACTGTTTTTACTCCGCCATGTAGGTGGCCATACTCCGTTTTCGGGGGTGTGCATGCTGGGTATGTTCTTGTTTCCATAACCCACTGAACGCTGACATGCTTTACAGGATCTTTAACGTGCGTATTTGATCTTCTGCTTGCGTATACACACGAAGGGGGTTCAGGCACTCGCAGGTCTGCACATATATTCACCTGGGTGATCGGAAAAAATCTCCACCCATTACCCACCAGGCGCCGTTACTGAGATTCGAACCCGGGACCTCCAGTATGGCTGCTCAAATGGCGGGGTAAAAAAAAAAGCTCAGTTGTACATACCAGTGAACATGGAAGATGCAGCCCACAAAAGGAGAAAAAAAGGAGAAGACGGCAAAAAAGAAGAAGAAGAGGAGGAGGAAGAAACTTAAAAACAAGGAACGAGAAAGGCAAAGAGACTTTGTTGTGTTATTGCCCCTGCGTCGTCTTCTTCCCAGATACGAAAAATTTCAACGAAAGATTTAGGAATAGAGTTGGAAGGGAATGAGAGAGGAGGCAGAGGACAATTAGTACAGAATCATTTTTATAATCCAAACCATCAACTCATGCATACGATGAAGGGAACATAATATTCAGAAGAACTAAACTGAGTTTGAGAGTGCGTGCGTACATTTTAGATTATCTTTACTCATCTCTGTTATAGCCCTGATATGGCCTTCATGGTCGGCTGGGCTCTAAGCAATATTTTTAATTTAATTTAACTCATCTCTGTTCGTGTTGACAGCAATGAAACATTGAATTTAGACTGCTCCGTCCACATGTTGACATTTTCACAGCAGCAGTGCAGGGTCTCCTCATGTGTGTGTGTGTGTTTGATGGTGTGTCGCGAATGGCGACATCACATCTATAGGTCCTTAAACTGCGTGTATACCTATGTAAGTGGGCAATGCATATCAGCCACAGCAACCAAAACACAGAAAACAGAAACACCTCGCTGTGGGTTTTGGTGGCTGGCACACAAAACGAAACGATGTCACGGAAAACAAAAAAAGCACACACACACACACACACACACACAAACGAGAAAGCCACGGCAACCAGGTCAGTTATTTTTAAGGGGTCCAGTAGGGGGCGATAACCTTTCCGCCCACTCCCCCTCAACCCCCCAGCCCCCACACCGCCCCCCCCCCCACCCCCACCTCCGCCCCCTC
>NC_134895.1:23836312-23843812 GCF_041734735.1 Babylonia areolata
TCATTCTATGTTTTCTGTCCCTCCTCTGTTCCCTTCCTCGCCCAACCACCCCCTCTCTCTCTCTCTCTTCTCTCCTCCTCTTTTCTCATCCTTCTTCTGTCTGTCTGTTTCTGTGCTTTCTCCCCATCTCTCTCTCTCAGTCCTTCTCTCTGCTGTCTTCTCTTCCCCATCCTCTCTCTCTCTCTCCTCTCCTCTCTCTGTCTGTCTGTCTGTCTTTCTCCCCATCCCTCCCTCTCTCAGTCCCTCTCTCTCTCCTTCTCTGTCTGTCTGTCTGTCTTTCTCCCCATCCCTCCCTCTCTCAGTCCCTCTCTCTCTCCTTCTCTGTCTGTCTGTCTGTCTGTCTGTCTTTCTCCCCATCTCTCCCTCTCTCAGTCCCTCTCTCTCTCCTTCTCTGTCTGTCTGTCTGTCTTTCTCCCCATCCCTCTCTCTCTCAGTCCCTCTCTCTCTCCTTCTCTGTCTGTCTGTCTGTCTTTCTCCCCATCCCTCTCTCTCTCAGTCCCTCTCTCTCTCCTTCTCTGTCTGTCTGTCTGTCTTTCTCCCCATCCCTCTCTCTCTCAGTCCCTCTCTCTCTCCTTCTCTGTCTGTCTGTCTGTCTTTCTCCCCATCCCTCCCTCTCTCAGTCCCTCTCTGTCTGTCTGTCTGTCTTTCTTTCTTTCTCCACATCCCTCTCTCTCTCCCTCCCTCTCTTAGTTCCCCCCCTCTCTCTCTCTCTCTCTCTGTCTGTCCGTCTGTCTGTCTTTCTTTCTCACCATTCCTCTCTCTCTCAGTCCCCCCCCCCCTCTCTCTCTGTGTGTCCGTCTGTCTGTCTTCTTTCTCACCATTCCTCTCTCTCTCAGTCCCCCCTTCTCTCTCTGTGTCTGTCTGTCCGTCTGTCTGTCTTTCTTTCTCACCATTCCTCTCTCTCTCAGTCCCCCCTTCTCTCTCTCTGTCTGTCTGTCCGTCTGTCTGTCTTTCTTTCTCACCATTCCTCTCTCTCTCAGTCCCCCCCCTTCTCTCTCTCTGTCTGCCTGTCCGTCTGTCTGTCTTTCTTTCTCACCATTCCTCTCTCTCTCAGTCCCCCCCCTTCTCTCTCTCTGTCTGTCCGTCTGTCTGTCTTTCTTTCTCACCATTCCTCTCTCTCTCAGTCCCCCCCCTCTCTCTCTGTCTGCCTGTCCGTCTGTCTGTCTTTCTTTCTCACCATTCCTCTCTCTCTCAGTCCCCCCCTTCTCTCTCTCTGTCTGTCTGTCCGTCTGTCTGTCTTTCTTTCTCACCATTCCTCTCTCTCTCAGTCCCCCCTTCTCTCTCTCTGTCTGTCTGTCCGTCTGTCTGTCTTTCTTTCTGACCATTCCTCTCTCTCTCAGTCCCCCCTTCTCTCTCTCTGTCTGCCTGTCCGTCTGTCTGTCTTTCTTTCTCACCATTCCTTTCTCTCTCAGTCCCCCCTTCTCTCTCTCTGTCTGCCTGTCCGTCTGTCTGTCTTTCTTTCTCACCATTCCTCTGTCTCTCAGTCCCCCCTTCTCTCTCTCTGTCTGCCTGTCCGTCTGTCTGTCTTTCTTTCTCACCATTCCTCTCTCTCTCAGTCCCCCCCTCTCTCTCTCTGTTTGTCCGTCTGTCTGTCTTTCTTTCTGACCATTCCTCTCTCTCTCAGTCCCCCCTTCTCTCTCTCTGTCTGCCTGTCCGTCTGTCTGTCTTTCTTTCTGACCATTCCTCTCTCTCTCAGTCCCCCCTTCTCTCTCTCTGTCTGCCTGTCCGTCTGTCTGTCTTTCTTTCTCACCATCCCACTCTCTCTCAGTCCCCCCTTCTCTCTCTGTGTCTGTCTGTCCGTCTGTCTGTCTTTCTTTCTCACCATTCCTCTCTCTCTCAGTCCCCCCTTCTCTCTCTCTGTCTGCCTGTCCGTCTGTCTGTCTTTCTTTCTCACCATTCCTCTCTCTCTCAGTCCCCCCTTCTCTCTCTCTGTCTGCCTGTCTGTCTATCTGTCCGTCTGTCTGTCTTTCTTTCTCACCATCCCTCTCAGTCCTCCTCCTCTCTCTCTATCCCCCTCCCTCTCCAAGTCCGTCTCTCTGTCTGTCTTTATCCCTCCCTTGCTCTCCCTTCTCTACCCCCCCCTCCCCCCTCCCCACTACTCTTTCTCTACCTCTCTTTCCCCTAACCCCTCCCTCTCCCTCCTCCTCTCCCAGCTCGTATCTCTCTCCTCCCTCTCTCCCTCCGGCCCTCCCTCCATCTCTCTCCCTCCCTCCATCTCCCTCTCTGTCTCTCTCTGTCTCTCTGTCTCTGTCTCTCTCTCTCTCACCACTCGAAATACCAATCTCGACAACTGAGACATAGCACCAGTGAGCAATATGGTATCATCTTGATTTCACAGGAGAAATGCGAAAGGGCAAGGTACGATTTGTTTATCCTTTTTCCGCCCCCCATACCCCCTCGCCTCAGAAGTAAATAAAGAAAAAATCTAGGGCGAAAGGAAGGAGGGTGAAGGGGGGGTGGGGGGTGGGGGGGGGGGGGGGGGGGGTGAGAGTAAGAGACAAGGAGGTGGGTGTGGGGTGTGAGGGTGGGTTTATTGTGGGTGGTATGGGTGTGGGGTTGGAGGAACTCTGAAAGGGCAAAGGTGTAGGAGTCATTGTCCTCTCTAGTTGTATTTGGTAAGAACCACTGCCGGCCTCGCACAAGTACACAGTTCCAGAAGCAAAGGGGAAGAACTAAAACTCCGAAAACTAAGTCAACTTGTCAGTAAAGTGTTCAGTTTATTTGATACTGTAGATAGCGCATACAGTATAGTAAACAGTACACCTTTTTTTCTTTTCTTTTCTTCTTCTTCTGAGAATTTTCGTTTCTAACAATATGTACCGTAAGGCGCACATCAAAATGGTAAGGTTTCGACAAAATGTTAATGACAACCAGCTGCCGTGGCGAAGTGGTTAGCGTCGCGGACTGACGGCTGGGAGGACGCGGGTTCGAATCCCAGCGGAGGTGGGTTTTTCGGCCCGTGGCCGGCTTCTACCCAGAGTTGAGTGTGCTGTGGGCTTAAATGGGGAGACTGGGACCACACAGTCGAGTGTCATCCACTTCAAGGATGCGTCTTTGGGTGTGTTGCTCTAATTACCTGACCAACACTGTAAGTGTCTGTATCTCTCGGGCCTGATTAACGCCGGGATATCATTATGACAGGAAGCGTAGAGTACAGCCTTGTCACGCAGTCCCAAACCAAAATGGACCCCCATAGCAACATCGTCATCATCATCGTCATCCTCCTCCTCGAGTCCTTCATCGTCATCAATATAAACAAAATAGTCTCAAAGTCTGTGGCCTTTCATGTCCTGCTCTCATGGTCAATGTCGTCAGTGTCGGCAGATCCATGGGGGGCTGTTGTTTGAGGGACGTGGTGGCGGTCTCCACTCTGGGAGGGACGCTCACTCAGTCTGTCTCCGCGACTAAGCCATTATTGTCGTTAGTAGGGGGCTTAGTAGGTGGTGTCCTAAGTACGTTAAAACAGAACAGACACCACTGAACACCCCCGAAGTGACTCAGCAGTAGTGCAGGGTCTCTTCTGGTGTGTGGCCTTCTGGCGACCTAACATCAATGGTTCCCTGTGGACTGCCGACGCTGGAACTGCGAAGGACGAACCCGGGTGTGGCCGTGTATGGGGGAATCTAAATGAGCGGCGTGGGAGTAATGCCACTGAAACGGTACAGATGATGGGGCAGCAAAAAAAAAAAAAAAAAAAGAAAAAAAGAAAGAAAAAAGTTAAGGACAATACATTTGGGGCTCCGTATTATTTAATGCGCGTGGGTCATGGCTGAGGGAAAAACACATCACTAAAACCTTACAGTCCGTAATCCAAAATAACAAAACAGACATGAATATATGGAGAGATAGGGGAAACACACACACACACAGATCAATAAATACATGCATAAAACATAAAACAAATGATATTATACGAACAAGTAGATAAATAGATAATATAGCTATGTAATATCTTATAAATCAGTAAGCAAAGGGATGAATTAGTATTTTAAAACCAGGGCACGATATCTACTGCGCGTGACTGACAAGCACGCATTCACGGCCCCACTGAGTGAGACTTTATCGATTGAGTATCATCATCATCATCACCATTATTATTATGATGATGACGATGGTCGTTGTCGTCATTATTATTATCATCATCATTATTATTATTATCATCGTCATTCTTCTTCTTTTTCTTCTTTTTTTTCTTCTTCTTACTATTATCATCATCATCATCATCGGTGTTTTAGCGCCTACTTTCGTTCATCATCATCATCATCATCATCATCATCATCACCATTCTTTCTCTTCTTCTTCTTATTATTATCATTATTCTTCTTCTTGTTGTTGTTGTCGTCATCATCATCATCATCATCATCATCATCATCATCATCATCATCATCATCATTCTTCTTCTTATTCATCATCATCGGTGTTTTAGCGCCTACTTTCGTTCAGAGACCAAAACTCTAAGCGCTCTGTAAACACAAGAGTCATTTTGCAAAATGAGCTTCTTACCTGGGCAGAGCCGGATGACAGCTGCCTTTTGGCGCTCATCATTCGTTTCCTGTGTCATTCAATCAGTTTTCAATCGCGCGCGAAAATTACACAAATATAATAATAATTACGACTACGACTAGCTACGACTTTACTGTTGCTATTGCTATAACTAGGTCGGCAACTAATGATGATGATGGTGATGATGATGATGATGATGATGATGGTGATGATATTTTGATACCTCTGGAAAGTGGAACTATGTGTTCTATACTGCTGAGGTGCGGAGGAAGGGTGGAGGGGGGGGGGTGGGCGCTGTAGGGAGCTAGGGGGGAAGGTGAGGGTGGGGGTAGAAGGGTGTGTGTGTGTGTGGGGGGGGGGGGGGGGCGCAGTAAGGATGGGGGTGGGAGAGCATTCGACTGGTGTTTTATTGAGTTGTTGTTGTTGACAATGACGTAGAATAAGTTTTTATTTTGTCAGGTGTTTTTTTGTTGTTTTTTTCTTCTATGTTCAGATTATTAAAGACAGAGCGATTCCGAACAGGATGTTGCTCTGTTTGCTCTGTCTGTCTGTATTTTACGGTCTATATTAAAGGCGTTTACCTTTGTGTGTATGTGTGTGTGTGTGTGTTGTGTGTGTGTGTGTGTGTCTGTGTCTGTGTCTGTATCTGTGTGTCTATGTCTGTGTGTGTCTGTGTCTGTGTGTTTGTGTGGGCTCACACGCGCGCGCACGTGTGTGTGTGTGTGTGTGTGTGTGTGTGTGTGCGTGCGCGTGCGCGAGCTTGTGTGTGTGTGTGCGTGTCTTTTTTGTGTGTGTCTGTATCTGTGTCTGTGCCTGTGTGTTTTTGCGGGTTCACTTGTGTGTGTGTGTGTGTGTGTGTGTGTGTGTGTGTGTGTGTGGAGGGGGGGAGGGGTTCTGTCTGTCAGTCTGTCTGGGTGTATCTGTGTGTCTGTGTGTGCATGTGGGCTCACTTGTGTCTGCATGTTTGTGTGGTGTCAGTGTCAGTTGAGTGTGTGTGTGTGTGTGTGTGTGTGTGTGTGTGTGTGTGTGTGTGTGTGTGTGTGTGTGTGTGTGTGTGTGTGTGTGTGTGTGTGTTTCCGCCACCACTCTCCAACACCCCCCCCTTCCCCACCTCACTCCCCCCCACGCCCCCCCCCCCCCCCCCCCCCCCGAGCCCCCAATCCCTGAAACCCCCCGCCACGACTGATCAAAAGATGACCTCAATGCACTGGTATGGGAAAAGTGTAGACGTTGAGAGAGGCGCTCTTCGTGATACAGCAACATTTCTTTTCCTCCAACGTTGTTGTTTGTTGTTGTTGTTGTTTTTTTTTTTCTTTTTCGTTTCTTCCCACCCTCCTCAAGGTGAGTGAGTTGAGGGGGAAAATTTCGTTCGAGCCAAGGAGGAGGGTGGGGGGTGGGGGGGGGAGAAGGAGGAAGATGTGGATGGGTGGGGGCTGGAGTGGGGAGGAGGAGGAAGGGAGGAAGAAGTTGAGAGGGGGGGGGAGTGGGGGGTAGGGGGTGGGGGGGGGAGGAGGAGGAGAGGGAAGAAGAGAAGGGGAAGGAGGAGGAGGAGGATGGTAAAAGGAAAGATAGACGGGGGGTGGGGTGTGGGTGTGGGGGTGTGGGGGGGGGGGGGCACATTGGAAGGAGAGAGGGAGAGAGAGGGAGAGAAAGAGAGAGAGAGAGAGAGAGAGAGAGAGAGAGAGAGAGAGAGAGAGAGACCCTAGATTGGTACAGGTGTCATTTCCTGTTTTTCCTACCAACCTGCAAAACACCAAACTGAAGAGGAAGAGGAGATGGTGGAGGAGGAGGAGAAGGAGGAGGAGGAGGAGAAGGGGAAGGAGGAGGGAAAGGCGTGATGAAAGAGGAGAAGGTGGAGGAGGAGGAGGAGAGGGAGGAGGAGCATGAGGAGGAGGTGGAGATGGTGGAGGAGGAAGAGGAGGTGGAGGAGGAGGAGGTGGAGGAGGTAGAGGAGGAGGAAGAGGAGGAAGAGGAGGAGGAGAAGGATGAAGAGGAAGAGTAGGAGGAGGAAGAGGAGGAGGAGGAGGAAGAGGAGGGGGAAGTGGAGGAGGTGGAGGAGAAGTAGGTGGAAGAGGAGGAGGAAGAGAAGGAGGATGAGGAGGAAGAGAAGGAGGAATACGTGGAGGAGGAGGAGGTGCAGGAGGAGTAGGTGGAAGAGGAGGAGGAGGAGGAAAAAGAGGAGGAGGAGGAGGTGGTGGAGGAGAAGGAGTAGGAGGAGGAGAAGGTGGAGGAGAAGGAGGAGGAGAAGGAGAAGGAGGAAGATGGGTAGGCGTGATGAAGGAGGAGGAGAAGGTAGAGGAGAGGAGAAGGTGGAGGAAAAGGAGGAGGAGTAGGAGAAGGAGAATGAGGAAGGTGGTTGGCGTGATGAAGAAGGAGGAGAAGGGGAGGAGAAGGAGGAAGAGGAGGAGAAGAAGAGAAGGAGAAGGAGGAAGATGGGTAGGCGTGATGAAGGAGAGGGTGGTGGAGGAGGAGGAGGAGAAGGAGAAAGAGGAGGAGAAGGAAAAGGAAGAGGAGAAGGAGAAGGAGGAAGATGGGTAGGCGTGGTGAAGGAGGAGGAGAAGGCTGAGGAGGAGGAGGAGGAGGTGGTGGTGGTGGAGAAGGAGGAGGAGGAGGAGGAGAAGGAGGAGAAGGAGGAGGAAGATGGTTAGGCGTGGTGAAGGAGAAGGTGGAGGAGGTGGAGGAGGAGAAGGAGGAAGAGAAGGAGAAGGAGGAGAAGGAGAAGGAGGAGAAGGAGGAAGATGGTGAGGCGTGATGAAGGAGGAGGAAGAGGTGGAGGAGGAAAAGGGAGAACTATAATTTTCTTGGCTTCTTCTTTGGAAATGCTGTGTCGTCAGATATTATGTGTGTGAGTATGTTTTGTTGTGGGTTAACATCCTGTTCGTCTCTCTGTCACTGTCTGTCTGTCTGTCAATCTCAGTGTGTGTGTGTGTGTGTGTGTGTGTGTGTGTGTGTGTGTGTGTGTGTGTGTGTGTGTGCGCGCGCGCACAAAGAGTGCGC
>NC_134895.1:23866312-23871312 GCF_041734735.1 Babylonia areolata
CCCACCCAACCCCACCACACACACACACACACACACACACACCACCACACCAATCATGCACGTGGATCTCACGCGGGGTCACATCCTACATTACAAGAAGAGGTCGGGGTGTGAAGTGGACACGGGGGAGGCAAGGAATATGAAGACATAGCAGGGGGGGTAAGGCTAAGAGAAACGAAAGGAATGAAGTGCAGTGAAAGAAAAAGTTGTGTTTTTTTGTTTGTTTGTTTGTTTGTTTGGTAGGGTTTTTTTTTTCTTTCTTCTGTTCTTCTCTTTTTTTCACTACTATTGTTGTTGCTTACCATTTTTCGTGTTCTTGTCATCTCCTCCTCCTCCTCCTCCTCCTCATTCTTCTTCTTCTATTTGTTGTTGCTGTTGTTGTCATGGCTGCTGCTGTTGCTGCTGTTTACTGTGTACAGTTGGGCCAGCAGCAAATTGAGAGTTGTGCTGATCAATGGATTCTCCACTGCAATGAGAACTGGTACATAGCATCGTCTTTTGTGAAGGACTGTGGCTCTCAAAAACAACAACAACAACAACAACAACAACAAACCGGAGGCAAGATTGCGCTGGCAGCCTTTGGGGATGACTTGGCCTTTGGGAACCACCCAAACGCCGACTATCGTCAAGCCCTCTTGGTCGAGAGGGGGAGTGGGAATGTGACTTGGGGCAAGACTCCACTATAATCAAAATTAATTCTAGGCGAGATGGTTGTTAGGGCAGCAGATGCTTCCTTTGCTGTTCTCACGGATGACGAAAGACGGACACGACTATAATACATTATTGGAAAAATAACTGTCAAGAGAGAGAGAGAGACGCTTTGACATTTTAATGTCACTGGCTCTTAGGTCCTTTTGGCATGGATGAATGCGTCAACATACTTTCATTGTATAACAAACCATTACAATAAACGAATGAAAATGGTGAAAGTAAATATTGAAACCACCACCACCACCCCCCCAAAGAAAAAAAAAACAAAAACACCCAAACAGACGGGTGCAACAGCCGAATGGTTAAAGCGTTGGACTTTCAATCTGAGGGTCCTGGGTTCGAATCTCGGTGCACCTGGTGGGTAAAGGGTGGAGATTTTTACGATCTCCCAGGTCAACATATGTGCAGACCTGCTAGTGCCTGAACCCCCTTCGTGTGTATGCGCACGCAGAAGATCAAATACGCACGTTAAAGATCCTGTACTCCATGTCAGCGTTCGGTGGGTTATGGAAACAAGAATATACCCAGCATGCACACCCCCGAAAACGGAGTATGGCTGCCTACATGGCGGGGTAAATAAAAACAAACAAAACAAAATAAAAAAAAAACACCCAAAAACGGTCATTCACGTAAAATGTTACATGTCTGTCTGAGTGTGTATGTGTGTGCGTCTGAAATCTGATTGAATGACACAGGAAACGAATGATGAGCGCCCAGTGGCAGCCGTCAGTCGGCTCTACCCAGGTAGGCAGCCTGTGGTGCAAATGTCCCCGTGTATGAAAAGCGCTTAGAGCTTGGTCTCTGACCGAGGATAGGCGCTATATAAGTATCAAAAATCTTCCGTTGGAGAAAAATGGTTGCAACCGACAGGCCACCCAACATAAAAAAAAAAAAAAATTAACTCCGTTCATTCATCTATCAATGCACAATGCAACAGATTCCAACACTGGCTACACAAGACAATGTCAAACCTATCTGACCACGCGCTTTGTATCTGTTTGTAGTGATTTTGCCGAATCTTCATAGCTTCTGATATACATTTGAGAGAGAGAGAGAGAGAGAGAGAGAGAGAGAGAGAGAGAGAGAGAGAGAGAGAGAGAGAGAGAGAGAGAGAGAGAGAAGAATGAATGAATGAATGAATGGTTTATTCATACAGGCCATTGCCCCTCATGAAAGGGTGTCAGGGGGGTGGGGTGGTGGTGGTGGTGGTGGTGGGATTGTGATGGGGATAGTGGTGGGGATGGGGAGGGTGGTGGTGGGGATGGGGATGGTGGCGGTGGGGGTGGGGGAGGGAGTGGTAGCGGATGGTGGTGGTGGTGGTGGTGGTGGGGATGGGCGGAGGGGTAGGGGTGTAGGTGGTGGTGGTGGGGGGGGGGGGGGAGAGGGGTGAGGGGGGGGGGGGTGAGAGGGGAGGTAAGAAGAAGCACCAGTTTTCAGACAGTCCTGTTAAGAAGATAAGGGAAATAAATAGCCAGACTCTCAGGGGAGCTGTATCAAAACAAGCTTCAGCAGATAATTGCTGTATGACGTCAACAGACAGAAAAACTGTGTCAGATGATAGCAGCCTACTCGTAGGACCGCTGGGTTTTGTTTTGATTATTTATTGATATATTTATTTATCTATTATATCTATTTACCTATTTATTTATTTATTTTTCTTGTCACGGGTGTATGCTTATATATTTGTGTACCTATCAGAGTGGATTTTCTTTTCCCATAGTTTTTTTCCAGCGGACAACACATTCGTTGCCATGGGTTCTTTTTCCGTGCGTGCTGCACACGGGACCTCGGTTTCTCGTCTCATCTGAAAGACTAGACGCTCAGTTTGATTTTCCAAGTCAAACTTGGAAGAACGTGCGAGAGCAGGGATTCGATCCCACACCCTCACGGACTCTCTGTATTGGCAGCTGAGCGTCTTAACCATTCTGCCACCTTCCTCCTTTTCGCAAGTGGTAGGGTAGTGATAGGGTTCGAATTTCCGTTTCGGCATGGTGTTAGCTGTGTCTTTGGGATAGGCACTTTATAGTCCGATTTCCATCTCTCCACTCTAGCTCCCCATTATCCGCTCTCCCCTTTCCTCCATTCTCCCTCTTCTCTCCCCCTCCTCTCCCCCTCCTCGCTCCTCTCCCACTCCTTCAAGCCCTCCTCTCAACCTCCTCTCCCCCTCCCCCCACTCCATCATACCCTCCTCTCCCCCTCCACCCCCTCCCCCCACTCCTTCAAGCCCTCCTCCCCCCTCCTCCCTCCCCACTCCTTCAAGCCCTCCTCTCCCCCCTCCTCCCTCCCCACTCCTTCAAGCCCTCCTCTCCCCCTCTCCCACTCCTTCAAGCCCTCCTCTCCCCCTCCACCCCCCTCTCCCCCTCCTCCCTCCCCACTCCTTCAAGCCCTCCTCTCCCCCTCCACCCCCCCTTTCCCCCTCCTCCCTCCCCACTCCTTCAAGCCCTCCTCTCCCCCTCCACCCCCCTCTCCCACTCCTTCAAGCCCTCCTCTCCCCCTCCTCCCTCCCCACCCCTTCAAGCCCTCCTCTCCCCCTCCACCCCCCCTCACCCCCTCCTCCCTCCCCACTCCTTCAAGCCCTCCTCTCCCCCTCTCCCACTCCTTCAAGCCCTCCTCTCCCCCTCCACCCCCCTCTCCCACTCCTTCAAGCCCTCCTCTCCCCCTCCTCCCCCCCACTCCATCAAGCCCTCCTCTCCCCTTCCCCCCTTCCACCCCTTCAAGCCCTCCTCTCCCCCTCCTCCCCCCTCCCATTCCTTCAAGCCCTCCTCTGTGTGTGTGTGTGTGTGTGTGTGTGTGTGTGTGTGTGTGTGTGTGCGCGTGTCTGTGTGTGTGTGTGTGTGTGTGTGTGTGTGTGTGTGTGTGTGTGTGTGTTTGTGTGTGTGTGCATGTATGTGTGCGTGCATGTGTGTGTATGTATGTGTGTGTGTGTGTGTGTGTGTGTGTGTGTGTGTGTGTGTGTGTGTGTTTATGTGTATGTGTATGTGTGTCTGTGTTTGTCTGTGTGTGTGTGTGTTTATGCGTGTGTGTGTGTGTGCTTATTTGTGTGAGTGCATGAGCATGTGTGCGTGTGTTTGTAGCATGTGTTCGAGCGCCGGCGCGCACGCGCGTGTGTGTGTGTGCTGCCGATGACACGCCGCAGAACAGGCGCTTATAGCAGGTGAAACGATCTTTATCAGCGTTTGCTTCCTAATGCTAAGCACGTTCGCTCAGAAGGCGCTTTTGAATAATGATAAATAGGAAACGATCACATGTGACTGGCATAGGAAACAGCTCAGTGGTGAACTGGAGTAATGTCAGGGCCTCTCTGTCCTCTCAGACAATAACAAGAAAAAAAAAAGGAGGAGGGGGTGGGGGGGGGGGGGGGGGGGGGGGGGGGGGGGGGGGGGTGGAAGGGTGAAGAGGAAGGGGGATGGAGGGGGAAAAAAGTAGTCGAAAAGAATGACAGCAAAAATGGCGTCATAACGAGAAAGAATGAACTTATTTTAAAGTTATTAAGTCAATCCCTTGTTCGTTATCTATATGTACGGTAATAATAATCCCAAGTAAGAAGAAGCCTTCCACTTCCTGCGAAATTGAATTGATTGATAGGTGTGTTCTATCCCCCTTGAAAATGAACATTTTGTGAATTCAGTGCCATGTCATGTCATGTTTCTCATTCTCCCTCATCTCACCTCACCTCACCTCACCTCAGGCCCATAACTACAAAGTAGTCGTTGGGGGAAGCCTGAGGACCGCAGACGCAACCTCCCTTCTCCATCTGTCTCTGCATGATTGTTTTGGACAAGCTGGTGTGTCGAGTGTTGTGTCCGAACCATATCAGCTTGCGTCTCTTCACAGTTGAAAGGAGAGGTTCCTGAGGTCCAGAAAGGTTCTCAATTCTGCTCCGTACATGTTCACTGGTCCTGTGCTCGATCCAGGGAATTTGAAAGAGCTTCCTCAGGCATTTGTTCTCGAAGGCCTGGATCTTCCTTATTCTTTTCTCATTCTACTTCACCTTTTTCACTCTTTCCCTGTCCCTCGTCTTGCCTTCTACCCCCATCTAATGTCTCGTCCCGATTGTATATTGCTTATTCATGGTTTCTTGTATTGTACATTAAACACTAATTGTACGATGTATTGTGCATGCGTCAGTGTGTAATTTGGATAATGTTGCTGTTGTGAATTGTTTTGGCCTTTCATTTTCTTTTCCCTTCAATTTTCTTGCCGAGGGGGGCCCGGATGTAAACAAGCCACTCAATGTTTATTCCACTACCCACTTGAAACAAAATTTTGTTTGTTCGTTCATTCTCTCT
>NC_134895.1:23876312-23881312 GCF_041734735.1 Babylonia areolata
CCAAAAAAAAAGCAAAAAAACAATAGCAAAAAAACAAAAACAAAAAAACAAAAACAAACAACAAACAAACACAAAAACAAAACAAAAAACAAAAAAACCAACAAAAAACTATTGAGATATCTAAATGTGGAATATAATATTTGGTTTGTTCTGAAAAGAAGAAAACGGAAAGAAAAAAAAAAGAATGACAAGAGAGGCAAAGCCTTCAAGACTCACTTGTGATACACTTAAAAAAAATCTAATAGTTAAAATTTGTTCTGTATTTTGTTACTATAAATTCGGTTTAAAAAAAGAAAAAAAGAAAAAAAAGCCCTGAAGGCAGACTCGAACCCCGCGTGTTCGGGTGAGAAGAAACTGTCTTACTCATTACACTATCGTGGCTCCTTAAACTGACGTTCAAAAATTTAATCTTTGAACATGATTTTTTTTTATGGGCGATAAATCGATTGTGGTATTCGCAGTGAGAACGCTGTTTAAATCATATTATTCTGGTGTATCTTGGGCATTCAAAAAATCTTTAAGGGCAATTAAAAATTCTTTTTAAGTCCGCGGTAAAGGAGACGTGGCTATCGCCGCAATCACACCGCAACATTTAGCCGTTTTCTGTGGATCTAGATAGATGTACAAGTGTAGTTACACCCGCCGGGAATGTAGTACGACACGGTCGATTCAATTTCTCTTTTATGTTCATTCTAGTTTTATAGTTTTAAAGTTGATCTGAAAATTGAGTATTTTGCTAAACTAATAACATGTAGAGCCAAGTACAAGTACTTCTAAACGTCGTATGAAGTGAAAAGGACTTCATTTTGAGAAAAGTCAAGACTGGAAATTTGTACGTTTCATCAAGGGTATTAACTTTCATGGTTTATTATTTTAAACTGTGAATTCCGACTGATTTTGAAGATGTTTTTATGGCAGTTTGGGGCATAGTCCAGTAAGTGATGAAGCGTTCACAAATCTTTCTCTGAATAAATATTTAACGGTCTCCTTCTCCAACTTTCCATCACATGTTATCGTGTATTGTCGATTGAATATAAGATTGAATATGTATAAATATGTGTACGCAATTGATTTTTGCCCATGACCTCAGGTCTCAGCCAATAGATCTATAAAGTCCACTCAAAGTAATGATTTTAGTATTTTCCGAAAAAGACCACTTGGGCGAATGAACATAGTGAAAGCCCTGTACACTGAGAGTAAAACACACAAGCTTTTTATATATTGAGTATAATTTCAAAATGTAATGTTTAAGATGAGAAAGATCAGTTTAAAGCAAATTAACCCCCCTAGCATTAATTACAGATTAATTTCCCTCTTTTTACTAGCTGCACCAAAAGACATCCACCAGAAATATAACTTCCATGCTTAGCAAAAGAAGTTCCTGTTTGAACAAAAAATGATAAAAATAACTGCTCTTGATGCTGTGTCAGAATATCAAAGTGCCAAGTTTGGAGAATAATATATATATATATATATATATATATATATATATATATATATATATATATATATATATATATATATATATATATATAACAGTAAATTCATTTTGCATATAATTTGGCTTCTTTTTTATTTATTTTTTTGATGCCCATCCTAGAGGTGTCATATTGTTTTAAACAAGATGACTGGAAAGAACTGAATTTTTCCTATTTTTATGCCAAATTTGGTGTCAACTGTCAAAGTATCTGCAGAGAAAAATTTAATGGCAATGTTAAAGTTTACCACGGACACACAGACACACGCAGACAACCGAACACCGGGTTAAAACATAGACTCACTTTGTTTACACAAGTGAGTCAAAAATGAAATGAATCAAAAGCAGATAAAGAATCAACTAAATTAGATTAAATACAAAGAAACAGCAAGGACGTTTCCTACTAATGACTCTTGACTCCTCCAGACAGGCTGCTAAACGTTTGTGTTCACATAATGCAGCATGTAAAAGCCTACATACTCTCTGTCTTTGCCTCTGTCTTTGTTTTTTTTTTCTTCTTCTCTGTCTGTCTGTCTCTCTTTTCTTCTCTCTCTCTCTCTCTTTTCTTCTCTCTCTGTCTCCGTTTCTGTCTCTGTCTGTCTGTCTGTCTCTCTTTTCTTCTCTCTCTCTCTCTCTCTCTCTCTCTCTCTTTTCTTCTCTCTCTGTCTCCGTTTCTGTCTCTGTCTGTCTTTCTGTGTCTCTTTTTTCTTCTCTCTCTGTTTCCGTCTCTCTCTGTCTGTCTGCCTGTCTGTCTCTCCCTGTCTGTGTCTCCCTCCCCCCTCTTTCTCTCTGTGTCATTCCCCTCTCTCCCTTCATCCATCTGCCCCTTCTCTTCCTGTCATTTTTTCCTCATTTTTTTTCTCTCTGTCTATCGTTATCTCTCCCTAACCCCTTCCCCACGCTTGTATCCCACTCCCACTCACTCTCCTCTCTATCTGTACCCCCTCTCCTACTCTCTCTTTAGTCTCTCTCCCTCTCCTTACCCTCTCCCCCTCTCTCTTTAGTCTCTCCCCCTCTCCTTACCCCCTTTCCCCCTCTCTCTTTAGTCTCTCTCCCTCTCCTTACCCCCTCTTCTCCTCTCTCCCCCTCTCTCTTTAGTCTCTCTCCCTCTCCTTACCCCCTCTTCTCCTCTCTCCCCCTCTCTCTTTAGTCTCTCTCCCTCTCCTTACCCCCCCTCTCTCTTTAGTCTCTCTCCCTCTCCTTACCCTCTCCCCCTCTCTCTTTAGTCTCTCTCCCTCTCCTTACCCTCTCCCCCTCTCTCTTTAGTCTCTCTCCCTCTCCTTACCCCCCCTCTCTCTTTAGTCTCTCTCCCTCTCCTTACCCTCTCCCCCTCTCTCTTTGGTCTCTCTCCCTCAACTTACCCCCTCTCCTCCTCTCTCCCCCTCTCTCTTTAGTCTCTCTCCCTCTCCTTACCCCCCCTCTCTCTTTAGTCTCTCTCCCTCTCCTTACCCTCTCCCCCTCTCTCTTTAGTCTCTCTCCCTCTCCTTACCCCATCTCCTCCTCTCTCCCCCTCTCTCTTTAGTCTCTCTCCCTCTCCTTACCCCCCCTCTCTCTTTAGTCTCTCTCCCTCTCCTTACCCCGTCTCCCCGTCTCTCTTTAGTCTCTCTCCCTCTCCTTACGCCGTCTCCCCGTCTCTCTTTAGTCTCTCTCCCTCTCCTTACCCTCTCTCCTCCTCTCTCTTTTCTCTCTCCCCCTCTCCTTACCCCCTCTCCTCCTCTCTCCCCCCTCTCTCTTTAGTCTCTCTCCATCTCCTTACCCCCCTCTCTCTTTATTCTCTCTCCCTCTCCTTACCCCGTCTCCCCGTCTCTCTTTAGTCTCTCTCCCTCTCCTTACCCTCTCTCCTCCTCTCTCCCCCTCTCTCTTTAGTCTCTCTCCCTCTCCTTACCCCCCTCTCTCTTTAGTCTCTCTCCCTCTCCTTACCCTCTCTCCTCCTCTCTCCCCCTCTCTCTTTAGTCTCTCTCCCTCTCCTTACCCCCTCTCTCTTTTCTCTCTCTCCCTCTCCTTACCCCCTCTCCTCCTCTCTCCCCCTCTCTCTTTAGTCTCTCTCCCTCTCCTTACCCCCCGTCTCTCTTTAGTCTCTCTCCCTCTCCTTACCCCGTCTCCCCGTCTCTCTTTAGTCTCTCTCCCTCTCCTTACCCCGTCTCCCCGTCTCTCTTTAGTCTCTCTCCCTCTCCTTACCCCGTCTCCCCCTCTCTCTTTAGTCTCTCTCCCTCTCCTTACCCCCTCTCCTCCTCTCTCCCCCTCTCTCTTTAGTCTCTCTCCCTCTCCTTACCCCCCTCTCTCTTTAGTCTCTCTCCCTCTCCTTACCCCTCTCCCCCTTTCTCTTTAGCCCCTCTCCCTCCCTCTCCTTACCCACACTCCCCCGCTCTCTTCAGTCTCTCTCCCTCCCTCTCCTTACCCCCACCTATCTCTCTTTAGTCTCCCTCCCTCTCCTTACCCTCTCTCCTCCTCTCTCTTTAGTCTCTCTCCCTCCCTCTCCTTCCCCCCACCTATCTCTCTTCAGTCTCTCTCCCTCTCCCTACCCCCTTTCCCTCTCTCTCTCTGTAGTCTGTCTCCCTCCTCCTTACGCCCTCACGCTCCTCTCTCTTTAGTCTCTCTCCCTCTCTTTACCCCCTCTCCCTCTCTCTCTTTAGTCTCTCTCCCTCTCCTTACCCCCCTCTCTCTTCAGTCTCTCTCCCTCTCCCTACCCCCCTCTGTCTCTCTCTCTTCAGTCTGTCTCCCTCCTTCTCCTTACGCCCTCACGCTCCTCTCTCTTTAGTCTCTCTCCCTCTCTTTACCCCCTCTCCCTCTCTCTCTTCAGTCTCTCTCCCTCTCCTTACCCCCCTCTCCCTCTTTAGTCTCTCTCCCTCTCCTTACCCCCTCTCCCCCTCTCTCTTTAGTCTCTTTCCCTCTCTTTACCCCCTCTCCCTCTCTCTCTTTAGTCTCTCTCCCTCTCCTTACCCCTCTCCCTCTCTCTCTTTAGTCTCTCTCCCTCCCTTTACCCCTCCCTCTCTCTCTTTAGTCTCTCTCCCTCTCCCTACCCCCTCTGCCCCTCTCTCTTCAGTCTCTCTCCCTCCTTCTCCTTACGCCCTCACGCTCCTCTCTCTTTAGTCTCTCTCCCTCTTCTTACCCCCCCCTCACTCCTCTGTAGCTCTCAACCCTCCTCCTCTCTCTCTTTCCCTCTCCTTTCTCTTCCCCCCTCCTGCTCTCTCTCTCTCTCTCTCTCTCTCTCTCTGCGTCTTCTCTCTCCTTCTGTCCCTCCAACTGTCCCCCCCCTCTCTCTTTACCCCCCCCCCTTCATCCTTTTCTCTGTCTCCCTATTTTTCTCCCTCCCCCCCTCTCTCTCTCCTCACCCCCTCCTCGTCGTTCTCTCTCCCTCTTTCTCTCCCTCTCTCAGTAACTCACCCTCTCTCTTTTTCTTCCCTCTCACTCCTCTTCTCTCTCCATTCCATCTGTTTTCCTCTCCCTCTCTCTTCCCTCCTTCCTCCGTCTCTCTCTCTCTCACCCTCTTTCTCTTTTCCACCTTTCGGTCTTATCTCCATCC
>NC_134895.1:23886312-23896312 GCF_041734735.1 Babylonia areolata
TTTGACAGCCAAACTCTGTTTTCGGGGGTGTGCATGCTGGTATGTTTTTGTTACCACAGCCTACCGATCGCTAACATGGACTACAGGGTCTTTGACGTGCGTATTTGATCTTCTGCGGCCGGGTAAATGAATAAATGGGGGTGGGGGAGGTATAGGGTTTAGGTGAGTACAACTGGCGAAAGAATGGGGGGCGTTGATTAGTTTGTGTTAACACAAGACTCGCACAGTATCTGTAGAAACAGCATGGGGGGTGGGGTAGGTGTGTGAGACTGGCTTGTTGAGGTGTGTGAGACTGGCTTGTTGAGGCAGGTGAGACTTGCTTGTTGAGGTGTGTGAGGCTGGCTTGTTGAGGTGTGTGAGACTGGCTTGTTGAGGCATGTGGGACTGGCTTGTTGGGGGCAGGTGAGACTTGCTTGTTGAGGTGTGGTGAGACTGGCTGTTGAGGTGTGTGAGATTGGCTTGTTGAGGTGTGTGAGACTGGCTTGTTGAGGCAGGTGAGACTTGCTTGTTGAGGTGTGTGAGGCTAGCTTGTTGAGGTGTGTGAGGCTGGCTTGTTGAGGTGTGTGAGACTGGCTTGTTGAGGCAGGTGAGACTTACTTGTTGAGGTGTGTGAGGCTGGCTTGTTGAGGTGTGTGAGGCTGGCTTGTTGAGGTGTGTGAGGCTGGCTTGTTGAGTTGTGTGAGACTGGCTTGTTGAGGCAGGTGAGACTTGCTTGTTGAGGTGTGTGAGACTGGCTTTGAGGTGTTGAGCCTGACACGTACCCCCGGGGGACTTACAGACGGGTGGGGAGGCGGGGGGCAGGATTGGCATGTAGAGGTATTTGAGACTGGCTTGTTGAGGCACGTGAGACTCGCTCGTTGAAGTGCATGAAATTGGACTGTTGAGGCGCGTGAGACTGAGGTGCCGTGATTTTGGCTGGCTCGTTTAGGAGTGTGAGACTGGCTTGTTGAGGCTCGTGAGACTTGCTTGTTGAGGTGTGTGAGACTGGCTTGTTGAGGTGTGTGAGACTGGCTTGTTGAGGCAGGTGAGACTGGCTTGTTGAGGCTCGTGAGACTTGCTTGTTGAGGTTGTGAGACTGGCTTGTGGAGGTGTGTGAGACTGGCTTGTTGAGGCTCGTGAGACTTGCTTGTTGAGGTTGTGAGACTGGCTTGTGGAGGTGTGTGAGACTGGCTTGTTGAGGCAGGTGAGACTTTCTAATTGAGGTGTGTGAGGCTGGCTTGTTGAGGTGTGTGAGACTGGCTTGTTGAGGTGTGTGAGACTGCCTTGTTGAGGCATGTGGGACTGGCTTGTTGAGGCAGGTGAAACTTGCTTGTTGAGGTGTGTGAGACTGGCTTGTTGAGGTGTGTGAGATTGGCTTGTTGAGGCGTGTGAGACTGGCTTGTTGAGGCAGGTGACACTTGCTTGTTGAGGTGAGTGAGACTGGCTTGTTGAGGTGTGTGAGACTGGCTTGTTGAGGTGTGTGAGGCTGGCTTGTTGAGATGTGCGAGAGATTGGCTTGTTGAGGTGTGTGAGATTGGCTGTTGAGGCGCGTAAGAATGGCCTGTCGAGGTGAGTGAGAGACTGGCTTGTTGAGGTGTGTGAGGCTGGCTTGTTGAGGCTCGTGAGACTTGCTTGTTGAGGTGTGTGAGACTGGCTTGTTGAGGCAGGTGAGACTTGCTTGTTGAGGTGTGTGAGACTGGCTTGTTGAGGCAGGTGAGACTTGCTTGTTGAGGTGTGTGAGGCTGGCTTGTTGAGGTGTGTGAGGCTGGCTTGTTGAGGTGTGTGAGACTGACTTGTTGAGGCATGTGAGACTGGCTTGTTGAGGTGTGTGAGATTGGCTTGTTGAGGTGTGTGAGATTGGCTTGTTGAGGTGTGTGAGAGATTGGCTTGTTGAGGTGTGTGAGAGATTGGCTTGTTGAGGTGTGTGAGATTGGCTGTTGAGGCGCGTAAGAATGGCCTGTTGAGGTGAGTGAGACTGGCTTGCTGAGGCGTGTGATATTGGCTTGTTGTCGTGTGTGAGACTGGCTTGTTGAGGTGTGAGATTGGCTTGTTGAGGTGTGTGAGATTGGCTTGTTGAGGTGCATGAAGACGAATGGAAGTGATCAGTTACCAGGGGGTGTAAGTTCCATCCCCACCCCCTTTTTCAGTAAAGAAGAGAGAGAGAGAGAGTGGGAGAGAAAGAGAGGGACAGAGACAGAGAGAGAGAGGGGGGGAGGGGGGAGGAGGGAGGGAGGGAGGGGGAAAGGAGGGACAGAGAGAGGGAATGAAATAGAGTGCAGTGGGAGAGAGAGAGAGAGAGAGAGAGAGAGAGAGAGAGAGAGAGAGAGAGAGACAGACAGACAGACAGACAGACAGACACAGACACACAGACAGAGACGGAGACAAAGACAGAGAGACATAGAGAGGGGGGAACAAGAAGAACAAGAACAAGAACAAAACTTTAAGATGTGCCTAAAACACTTTTTATCCACAAAGTCAAAATATTGCTCACACTGAAAACCAGTTTTAAACAGTCTGTAGTTATGATATATGTCGTTAGACATTACCGACTCGTCCCACTCTTGCATAAATATATCTTTCATTCTTTGCTTAAATGACAAAAAAATGTTTGCTAACAACCAACGCCTTGTTGCAACCAGACATATCCAAACCCAAGTCTAAATAAGGTATTATTTACTAAAGACACTCAGCATTTTTTTCCCCTTTCGTCTAGGTTAAATAACATCAAATATGCCTGTCTCGGTAATCGGTGCACATTCATAGTCAGCAACCTTAACCAGTACTTGATACACCTTGCTGCACTAGAGAGAGGGAGAGAGAGAGAGAGAGAGAGAGAGAGAGAGAGAGAGAGAGAGAGAGAGAGAGAGAGAGAGAGAGAGAGAAGGATGGAGGGGAGGAAGAAGCGAGTAAAAACAACAACAACAACCACCAGCCAACCAATCCCCAGCTGCCCAGCCTCTGACGTCACGCTCCATGCCGGAACACCAAGAACAAAACCCAGCCACCTAATCACAAACACACACACACACATCAACTGGAGACAGTCAACGACTTCTGTCCAAGAATAGCGAAGTAAGAACCAGCTGTATCCTCCCCCCCCATCTACACCTCCCCCCCCTCCCCGTCCGCCCCACCCCCATCCCCTTCACCTCCTCCTCCTGCAACAAACCATTTCACCCACCCCCATTTCTTCCCCGGATCCTGTTTTCACACATCCACGTGAGAATGGGGGGAAGGAGAGAGAGAGAGAGAGAGAGAGAGAGAGAGAGAGAGAGAGAGAGAGAGAGACAGAGACAGAGAGACAGAGACAGAGACAGAGACAGACAGACAGACAGACAAGACAGACAGACAGATAGCAGACAGAGAGAGACAGAGAGACAGAGACAGAGAGAGATACAGACAGACAAACAGACAGAGGCAGACAGACAGACAGAGAGAGAGAGAGAGACAGAGAGAGAGAGAGAGAGAAAGACAGGGAGAGATACAGACAGACAGACAGACAGTCAGAGACAGAGAAAGACAGGCAGACAGACAGACAAGACAGAGGCAGACAGACAGAATGGTATATATATATATATATATATATATATATATATATATATATATATAGAGAGAGAGAGAGAGAGAGAGAGAGAGAGAGAGAGAGAGAGAGAGAAGACACGTGATTCTCTACATCAGGTTGCGGTGTCTATGACAAAAAAAGTTTTATGTGGTACAACGCACACGTCATTCTCATCGCAAACTGGACAGACAGGCAGACACAGACATAGACACAGACAAGCTGACAGACAGATGATTACCTTTACTGTCGCTACATGCTGGTTTTTTACGGCTGTAGATTCCCAGTCATGACTTCCGTATGTCTCTCCCTCCGTCACTGATGCACCCATTTCGAGCTTCGCTGGTATTCTTCCGATATCACACACACACACACACACACACACACACACACACACACACACACACACACACACACACACACACACACACACACAGAGATAAATAGAGAGATAGAGAGATAGAGAGATTCTTTTTTTATATAGGCTTTTCTCGTTGTATGTTCAATCAGTTTGTGTTATGGCCCTGTGGTAATACGCCTGACTAGGAAGCACGTGTTTACAGGTTCGGGTCCCACAATTAATTATACGGCCCGGGATTTTAACGCACACTTCCGACATATCTCAAGTGGCAGTCTTTGTGATAGTCATTCACGTGAGACGATATAAATCGAGGTCCCGTGTGCAGCATGCACTTGGCGCACGTGAAAGAACCCACGGCAACAAAATGAGTTGTCCATGGTAAAAAAAAAAAAAAAAAAAAGTTTGTAGAAAGATCCATTTTGAATGTAAAACAAATACACATCCGAGCGGGCGTAACAAGATGGCGCCGCATAGTGGAAGTAATGACGCTCTTAGTCAGCTGATTAACTCTCTCCATACGAACGGCGACAGAGACGACGCTAACAGCGTTTCACCCCAATTACCATCATCAAAATATTGCAAGCGGAAGGCTGTTATACTGAAGAGGTGAATGTTGACAAAGAATACCACAATTCTGACGACGGAAACTAAAGGTTGGGTCATTCAGACACCCACTGGACATCCGAGGGGTCTGTGTAGAGGAGAAGAGAGGACTGGCCGTACTGAGTGAGTTAACGTTGACAAACAATGCACAACCAGTGTTGGGGAAAAAATTGTGTTTGAATACTGCACTGACACATGACGATTAATTAACTATTTTATTTGTCTGGGTGTGCCTCGTGTCATAAACACCCTTTGCTTCATGACAAATAAAATTTGTTCTATTCTATTCCCTACATAGCCAGCCTCAAGCTCCCATTATTCATTCATAACAATAGTCAAGTGTTCAAAACGGAATCATATGAATATTCATGAATATTTTGTCACGTGAATACTATGTAAACAAGAAATTTAAAAAAAAAAAAGTTGAGGGCCGGGGGTAGGGTTGGGGGCGCCGGGGGGGGGGGGGGGGAGAAAGAAAGAAAATATTGAAAAGGCGTTTTAAAAAACAACCAACGCCCCCCCCCCCCCCCCCCCCCACACACACACACACACACAAACAACAGACAAATCCAACAATCTGGAGGCAGACAGAGCTGCTGATGTCATCCATACTATATATATATATATATATATATATATATATATATATATATATATATATATATATATATAAAGAGAAGAGACAACAAAAGCCAAACATACATAGACAGAAGGACACATACTGAACAATCCTTCGACTCAAACTAACCCCGTCTGTCTTACTTCGTTGCGTTAAAAGAAGCGGATATAGCAAAACAGACTTTTTATTTTATTTTATTTTATTTATTGGACCTTTTATATTCTATTGTGAATCACAGAAAGTACAATGAGAGGGCCATTGTCAATAGTCATAATCATTTCCCCTTTAGACACATAAAAAAAAGTATCTCGGAAATATCGATGAATAGGCCTACTGTATGAAGAAGCGTCCGAAAAAAAAAAAAAAAAAAAAAAAAAAAAGGGAAACACTAGACACAATATAAGATAAGACAGAATTTAGACTTACAGGTGTCACCCTTTATCTCCAAATCTCAAACAGACCCCACTTTTGTTTCCTTTTAAAGAACAAGAGGGAGGGAGGTGTGTGTGTGTGTGTGTGTGTGTGTGTGGAAGGGGGAGGGGGGGGGCGTTGGAGGAGGAGGGGAGGTAAGAATGCAGAGTTATCCTTCTACCAGTCCGAAGATGTTTTATTTTTTTTCTTTCACTGCTTTTCCCTCGTGTTTTGTTAAAAAATCACACTGCATGTTTTGTTCTGTGTTGATTGATGCGTGACGGTAGTTGAAGGACAAAGAGGAAGACCGAGAAAAATATAAGAGAATAGTGGTTAGGTAAGGGTGCACGAATTGTTGATTGGTTTCTTATTTCACACGTCTTTAAAAAAAAAAGTTATTTATCTACCTGAATGGTTTTTGACTCACCTGTGTAAACAAAGTGAGTCTATGTTTTAACCCGGTGTTCGGTTGTGTGTGTGTGTGTGTGTGTGTGTGTGTGTGTGTGTGTGTGTGTGTGTGTGTGGTAAACTTTAACATTGCCATTTTCTCTGCAAATACCAAATTTTGCATAGAAATAGGAAAAATTCAGTTCTTTAAAGTCATCTCGTTTAAAACAATATTGCACCTCTGGGATGGGCACCAAAAAATAATAAAAAAGCCACATTATATGCAAACTGAATTTACTGTTATTTTTTTTTTCTCTAAACTTGGCACTTTGATCTGATAGTCTGACACAACAACAAGAGTCATTTTTATCAGTTTTTGTTCAAACAGGAATTTCTTTTGCTAAGCATGGAAGTTATATTTCTGGTGCATGTCTTTGCTGCAGATAGTAAAAAAAGGGAAATTAATCTGAAATTAATGCTAGGGGGCTTAATTTGCTTTAAACTGATCTTTCTCATCTTAAACATTACATTTTGAAATTATACTCAATACATAAAAAGCTTGTGTGTTTTTCTTTCAGTGTACATGGCTTTCACTATGTTCATTCGCCCAAGTGGTCTTTTTCGGAAAATTCTAAAATCAATACGACGAGTGGACATTATAGATCTATTGGCTGAGCCCTGAAGGTCATGGGCAAATATCAGCTTGATTGCGTACACATATTTATACATATTCAAAGCGCGTGCTCATATTCTTCGCGAACGCGAACGACGGCATTTTGTTTCAAGTTGTTGACCTGCCCGTTCAATCCTATATTCAATCTACAATACACGATAACATGTGATGGAAAGTTGGAGAAGGAGACTGTTAAATATTTATTCAGAGAAAGATTTGTGAACGCCTCATCACTTACTGGATTATGCCCCAAACTGCCATAAAAATATCCACAAAATCAGTCGGAATTCAAAGTTTAAAATAATAAACCATGAGAGTTAATACCCTTGATGAAACGTAAAAATTTCCAGTCTTGACTTTTCTCAAAATGATGTCCTTTTCACTTCATACGACGTTTAGAAGTACTTGTACTGGCTATACATGTTATTAGTTAAACAAAATAATCAATTTTCATATCAAGTTTAAAACTATAAAACGGAAAAGAAAAAATCAATCGACTGTGTCGTACCGGGTGTAACTAAACTTGTACGTCTATCTAGATCCAGAGAAAACGGCTAAATGTTGCAGTGTGATTGCGGCGATAGCCACGTCTCCTTTACCGCGGACTTAAAAAGAATTTTTAACTGCACTTGAAGATTTTTTGAATGCCCAAGATACACCAGAATAATATGATTTAAACAGCGTTCTCACTGCGAATACCGCAATCGATTTATCGCCCTTTAAAAAAGAATGTTTAAATGTTAAATTTTTGAACGTCAATTAAGGAGCCACGATAGTGTACAGGGTAAGACAGTTTCTTCTCACCTGAACACGCAGGGACTTTTTTCTTCTTTTTTTTTTTTTTTTTTTTTTTTTTAACCCGAAGCTTTATAATAACAAATACAGAACACATTTCAACGATTGGATTTTTTTTTTTTTTTTTTACAAAAGTGTATCACAAGTGAGTCTTGAAGGCCTTGCCTCTCTTGTTCTTTCATATGATGATTGAAATGTGCACAACACTCACGGAAGGGGTTTATGGGCCTTTTGTTTTGTTTGTTAAAATTTATACATTTTTTTATCGGACTGTTTTCCCTTTACTTAATGATCAATGTGTGCATGGTAATCTAGGAAGGGAGAGCCGGTATCCCAGATTGTCCCCACCCCGAAAACGTCCCCGGGGGACAATTTGACCGCGGCTGCTAAAAGGTCCGCAGGGGACATTATGAACGGTGAAAAAGTCCCCAGGGGTCATTTCCCTAGGTCAAATTGTCCCCAGGGGACGTTTTCGGGGTGGGGGACAATCTGGGATACTACACCCTTTACTCATTCGTTTCTTTTTATTCCGCTTTGTTAATTTTTGTTTACGATCATTTTAATGGGCTGCAAGAAAATGATATTTTTTTTCCTGTTTTAATTGCTTCAAGCAGACAATAAAGGCTTTTGAATCAAATTTGAATTGGAGCGTTGTGAAACTCACAAATAATCAGTTGTACCTATATCCATTTTCCAGATGACACGGTAAGCTTTTTTTTCCCCCTATCTAAATCGATTAATGAAGGAAATTCCCAGACGATGCAGTAAATGTTGTACTAGAATGGGTAAAGGAATGGAAGGGATGGCCCGTATTCACCCATAGGCGTGAACACAGTTGTGGTTATTGATACTGCGCGCGCGCGCGCGTGTGTTGATATGTACAGGTGTGTGTATTTGTGTGCATGTGTCCTATGTGTGTGTGTGTGTGAAGTCAAGTCAAATGAAGTCAAAATTTTATTTCGAGATGGTAATTGAATATGCAACGATTGCTTTTTTTTTTTTTTACATCAAGCCCTCTGAAAAAAAAAAGAAAAAAAAGAAAGAAGTGGGGAGATACATAGAACAAAACACACACAATGTGGAGAGTTGGCCTAGAGGTAACGCGTCCGCTTAGTGAAGCGAAAGAATCTGAGCGCGCTGGTTCGAATCACGGCTCAGCCGACGATATTTTCTCTCCCTCCACTAGACCTTGAGTGGTGGTCTGGACGTTAGTCATTCGGATGAGACAATAAACCGTGTGCAGCATGCACTTTGCGCACGTAAAAGAACCCACGGCAACAAAAGGGTTGTTCCTGGCAAAATTTTGCAGAAAAATCTACTTCGATAGGAAAAACAAATAAAACTGCACGCAGAAAAAAAAGAAGAAAAAAAAAGGGTGGCGCTGTAGTGTAGCGACGCGCTCTCCCTGGGGAGAGCAGCCCGAATTTCACACAGAGAAATCTGTTGTGATAAAACGAAATACAAATACAAATACAAAAATACTAGAAATATAGTTACGTGCATACACGAATCGTGCGAAAATGAAACACACATTAGTATTTACAACACATTTACAACACATCCCGTTTCGAATGCACATACACCCTCTTACAACACCAAAGGCATATACAAAACATTTCACAAATCATGAATTTGGTAACTAATAGATATAGATTTGTATTATTGTTCATCTTTTGAACAGTTAATACGGTAATTTTTCATACACATTTTTATTCGTTATATCTTTTAAAACGAGCGGAAGGTTATTCCATAAATGGAAACCAGAGTATAGGAAGCTGGATTTATAAAGGTTGTTTCTAGGTCTAGGTATACATAACATACGGTTGTGTCTGCGGTCATTAGCTTTAAACGTTTCTGTAATCTTTTGGGGAGCATTTCCATATATCACATTATGCATGCAAACAGCCTTGTTGAAGAACAGCCTGTTGTGGAAAGATAATACATTAAGTACTTTATAATCGATATGGGTCAAGGAGCTTGACTTCAGCAAAACTAATTTTAATGCTCTTTTATACATATGATGAATAAATTTTAAGTTTGTATTGCTGCAGTTGTCCCATAAAGTTGATGCATAATCGATGCTTGGCAGAACATAAAAAAACAACAAAAACTTTCGTGAATGGACATCAAGGATCTTTTTTATTTTTGCTAACTGACGTATTTTGCTAGAGAGACGTTTTCCTAAGTAAGTTATATGGTCAGTCCAAGAGAGATCTTTGTCAATAAAGACACCCAAAATTTTATGTGATCCTACCTCTTCAATTCTGTTTACTCCTAGGAAAAGTGGTTTGAATATGTGTTTCACCCTTTGTCTTTTTTGTCGTGCTGCTACATACATACATTTAGTTTTCTGTGTGTTTAAGGACATATGATATAATTGTGTCCAATCACTAAGTCTCTGAATGTTGTCTTGAAGATCATCTGTGAAATTACAGGCATCTGAATTGCTTGAATGCAGGGAAGTGTCATCTGCGAACATTTCACATTTACATGTCATAGAACAAGGCAAGTCATTAAAATAAACAGAAAATAATATTGGCCCCAAGTTGGATCCCTGTGGTACTCAATGTTTGATTGATTTAAATTTTGAGGTTTGATTATTTTCTGCTGCTA
>NC_134895.1:23901312-23906312 GCF_041734735.1 Babylonia areolata
CTGCTCCTTGTTCGTGTGTGTGTGCTTGAAACAGGCCTTTGTGTATTCTGTGAGGGGGCTACCGGTAGGCCATGTACAGCGTGCTTAACTTAAGTCATCCCTGAATGTCTGAGTGTATATGTGTACGTGCCTGAAATCTGACTGAATGACACAGGAAACGACGGGCGCAATAGCCGAGTGGTTAAAGCGTTGGACTGTCAATCTGAGGGTCCCGGGTTCGAATCACGGTGACGGCGCCTGGTGGGTAAAGGGTGGAGATTTTTACGATCTCCCAGGTCAACATATGTGCAGACCTGCTAGTGGAAACAAGAACATACCCAGCATGCACACCCCCGAAAACGGAGTATGGCTGCCTTCATGGCGGGGTAAAAACGGTCATACACGTAAAAGCCCACTCGTGTGCATACGAGTGAACGCAGAAGAAGAAGAAGAAGAAGACACAGGAAACGAATGATGAGCGGCCCAACAGTAGCCGCCAATCAGCTCTGCCCAGGCAGGCAAGCCTCAGTGTTGTGCAAATGACCACCGTGTTTGTAAAGCGCTCAGAGCTTGCTCTCCGACTGAAGGTAGGCGCTTTTTAAGTATCAATATTTTTCATTCGTTCTTACAGTCACGTATCAACACGTGTACAAAACATGCAGGAGTAAGGTGGCAGAATGGTTCAGACGCTCATCTGCCAGTACAGTGTCCGTGAGGGTCTGGGTTCAAATCCCGCTCTCGCCCTTTCTCCCAAGCCTGACTTTAAAATCAAACTGAGCGCGTAGTCATTCGGATGAGACGATAAACAGAGAGGTCCCGTGTGCAGCACGCACTTGGCGCATGGAAAAAGGAACTTGTGGCAACAAAAGTGTTACCCTCTGGCAACATTCTGCACAACAATATATATATGCACTCAAGGCATGACTAGCTCGCTAGGTTAGACTGCTGGTCTGGCAGACGTGGTGTAGCGTATATGGATTTGTCCGAATTCAGTAACGCCTCCTTTGGAAACTAATCTGAAACGGAAACTAAATTTAATCATCACTCGATTTTTTTCACATTTTATGAAAGTGTATATGGTTTTATTAAGTGGTCGTTAACTTTTTTTTTTTTTTTTTTTTTCGTGGAGTCAATGCAAATTAATTGACTCCGTGTTTGTAAAGCGCTTTGAGCCTGGTCTCTAAACCGAAGATAGGCGGTGTATAAGTATAGCTGTCCATATCATCATCATCATCATCATCAGTTATTTTGCGAGTATGACGTGATCGGCTGTTTTGCATTGTCTTGCGTTGCGTTGCGTTGCGTTGCGTTGCAGTGACTTGCGACATTGGCTGGCGTTGAACTGCGATGGTGGGTGTTGCTCTGTGACGACCCGGGCTGTCCCTGTGTACAGGGTGGACTCGCGGGTTTTGTATCAAGCTGCTTCATACAGTCACGAGTCCAATCAATCAATCAATCAATCAATCAATCAATCAGTCAGTCAGTCAGTCAGTCGGTCAGTCAGTCAACCAACCAATCAACCAATCAACCAACCAATCAATCAATCAATCAACCAATCAATCAATCAATCAATCAATCAATCAATCAATCAATCAATCAAAAACACTTTATTATTCCGCATGGAACTTGTGTAATCACAACCTCGTTCTAGATACCAACATAAAATAATCATGTGCAATATATACACAAAAACAAAGATATTAAAAAAAAAGAAAAAAAAAAAAAGAAAAGAAAAGAAATCACAATAGCTGACCACAGACTAAAAATAATCCAAAAAGAACCAAGATTGAGCTTTTTGTTGTTGTGCTTCAGTTTCAGTTTCAATTTCAAGAAGGTGTCCGAGCATGCCGCAGACAGACTCATGATTATAAGCTCTGCCACATTTGTTTTTGGGGAAAGAAGGTGGAGCAGAGATGCCTGATCTTCCAACAAAACCAACGCGGTGATTATGCCTTGAGGTTCTGCTTATTATCGAAAAGAAGTTGTCCAAATAGTCGGCTTTGATTTTTAGTCAGGGGAGTACAAAGAGAAGGTTACTCTAATTTTCGGTGAAAAGTCAGCGACTGTATTTTCGTTAGATTTTGGTATCCGTGTATGATGCTGAAAATGATGATTATATTGGCCGCGTTTGTATCACGTATCAAGTTTAATTACCGCGATATTGCGTATAAAGTTTCAAAGTTCTGAATGACACCATTTATATTGACAATAAACAGGTTTTGTAAGAAGTCACGATTTCTCGACGCCCAGTCGGCTCCATCACGTTCGTTCGTACTGCAGTGAACAGCAAAAAGATAAATTAACGACCTCAACAAAGAACAATGCAACAACAACAAGAACAACAACAAGATCATCATCATCATCATCATCATCATCATCAACAACAACAACAACAACAACATTCTTAGCTATCAAACTCAGCAACTTTCAACCGACAAAAACAAAACAAAACAAGAAAACCCAAACATAAGCTTTGCGTGTGAAAGGCGTTTCAAAACTTTAAACACGGTCAAACGAGTTTGGCCAGACTGAGTGGGGTGGTATCCACTGCCTGTCTTTTTGAGGAATGGTTTTTAACCATGCTTCCGAGACAACAGGAAACTGAAAGTGGCAGGGGAGGGGAAGGAGAAGCGGAAGAAAGAGGAGGAGGGAGAGAAGGGGAGAAGGAAGAGGAAGGGTAGGAAGAGGGGGAGGAGGAGGAGGGGAGGAGGAAGGGGAAGGGGAAGGGAGGGAGGAGGGGGAGGAGGGGAGAAGGGGAGGAGGAAGAGGAAGGGAAGGAGGAGGGGGAGGAGGGGGAAGAGGAAGCGAAGGAGGAGGGGGAGGAGGGGAGGAAGAAGAGGAAGGGAAGAAGGAGGGGGAGGAGGGGAGGAGGAAGAGGAAGGAGGAGGGGAGGAGTGGTAGGGGTGGGGGTGGCATGGCCGGGTGATAGAGTGGCGGGGTAAGGGAAGATGCCAGACGTCTTGCAGCAAACCGCTCCGTCATTCCAAGACCGAGAGGCAAGATTCACCACAACCAACCACCGGAAGTGCGGCAGAGAGAGAGAGGAGTCACCCCCGACGGCCAAGATCTACCGCTCCCCCTCCCCCCTCCGTCCAACACCCACCCCACCTTCCACCACCCAACCCCCTTCTCCCTACCCCCCTCCCGGGCAGCAAGACGCATCCATCATCAGGTCCTGACGTCCTTCCCTGTAGGAACGGAACATCCACCACTGATATACTGGGGGATGGTCGTTGGTGGGGTACGGCGAGGGGTTGGGGGTAGGGGAGGAGGAGACGGGATGTAGTTGGAAGGTGTGTGTGTGGGGGTGCGGGGGGGGGGGGAGGAGTTCAATCTGCGGGCAGCCAGCAACGTCATCGTGAGACCGTTTATACCGGCTTCATGCATGAAAGCTCCATCCGTTCAAGACGGACCCAGCAATCCTGACTTTAGTAGGCTCTTATTATTATTATTATTTATTTGATTTTAAGTGAAGGACTCTGACCATGACTCTCAAACTAGGATTGCACTGGCCCTTAGTGTTGCAGCCTTGGGGGCTAGTTGGCTTTTGGTGGAGGACCTTCCGAATGTCCCATTGCCCTCTTGGCCGATAGATTTGGGGCGTAACGTGGGTCAGAAACTCACTCTGTTATCGTCACATTCTGGCCCAGATAGTTGGGACAGCAGATGCGTCTGGTGCTGTTCTGATGGCCATAGTCGGACACAACTGACTGTCATGCATTGGCCCGCCGTACAGTTCACACTGGCCAGGTCTCCGCGATGTCATCCATATGTCATTGAACGGGACAGTGTGTTGTACTCTGACGAGTTTCTCTGAAGGAAAGGTGGCAGAATGGTTGAGACGCTCAGCTACCAATACAGAGAGTCTGTGAGGGTCTGGGTTCTTTTTTTCTTTTTCGTTCGACAGCTACGCAGTCAGGGTCGAAGTCCGAGGGATGCCACAAACTCGGACGTCCGGAGAAGGTCGGCTACCGTCCCCCAGAGCTTGGTGTTGAGGTCAGCACCCCCAGGCCAGGACTGCTGCCGCATCTTCTCATACAGGGGGCAGTCTTGGAGAATATGGGATGGGGTCTGGTCAGCCTGGCCGCAATCACATAGGAATGTGGCTGCCACTCCAATCCTCTTCAGGTGTGCTCGGAGGCCGCAGTGTCCTGTGCGAAGGCGGTAGATGGTAGTCTGGTGTCCCTTCTCCAGTGTCCTGATGGGATCCTGGTGTGCCTGGTAGCCTCCGTTCAGGGTGACCCAGCCTCTTCGGAATCTGCTGCGGAGGAGAGTTTTTGCTTCCTCATACGTGGCAGGAACGGTTGGCTGTGTGAGCTGGCTTCCTTCCTTAGCAAGGTGGTCTGCACGCTCGTTGCCTGGGAGGCCTACATGTGCAGGCACCCACTGGAGGGTCGTTGGGGCTGTTTGGGTAAGGGTTGTGAGGGAGGCGTTAAGGGACTGGATCAGTGGACCAGGATCAGGGGAGTCGAGGGCCTGGAGTGTGGACATGGAGTCAGTGAGGATGGAGATGCTGCCAAGGGGCTTTCCACAGGAGGAGAGGAATTCTGCTGCTGTTATAATGGCCAGGACTTCAGCTCTGAAATTGGAACAGAGCTTTCCTCCAGGGAGTGCGATGCTGCTGTGCTCTCCATCGGGAAATCTGATGTAGACACCACTGCCTCCGTTGTGTGTGGCTTCCTCCGCTGATCCGTCCGTGTATACATGGGTCCAGAAGCTGGCTGGGTAGGACTCCTCTATCATGGGCAGAGTCAGGATCTTGAGAGTAGCTGGTTGCTGGTCTTTGGTGGTGATGCCAGGAACTCTGAGGCTGATGGTGGCCTCTATCTCTTGGTCGAGCCTCCAGTCAGGCAAGGCAAGGTCAGTGCAAGACTCCCCTTTTGCTGCCAGAACATCGCTGTGCTGTGCTCTGATTGCTGGTGGTTGAGGGTCTGACGTTTGAGACGGTTCTTGGTGGGCTGCTCCAGTCTGTGGTGTAGGTGGTCTGAGGGCAGTCTTCTGAGCTTCTCTCCCTGCATCAG
>NC_134895.1:23911312-23913812 GCF_041734735.1 Babylonia areolata
ACCAAAAAAAAAAAACAACAAAAAAACAATGGCTCATCAAATTTTCCAACAAAAACCACTGAGATGTTTAGGACTTCCTGAGCTGACAAGAATTAAGATGGATGTAATGAAAACAGAAAATTTGTCAAACAAATTTCCATTAAAAAATCAATTACTCAATTAAACACACACACACACACACACACACACACACACACACACACACACACGCTCTCTCTCTCTCTCTCTCTCTCTCTCTCTCTCTACTGCATTTCAAGTAAAGGAGTATTTGGATTCATTTTGATTTTCAGAAAACTGGATGTATGGATCTCATGTAGACAGGCTGGTGGCTTTTGCATTAAATTCCTGTATTCCTGCAATCTCTCTCTCTCTCTCTTATGGTAATCTCCTCTCTCTCTCTCTCTCTCTCTCTCTCTCTCTCTCTCTCTCTCGCTTCCCATTAGCTTCTTCCGACTTCCCTATTTGATTAAGCAAATTATGAGTATTTATGATAACAAAGACATGAAAAAAATCAAACTGGTTTTCAACCGACGAGAAAACTATGAAGTAATCACGTAATCTACAAAATGACCAACCAAATTTACTAACTCATCCACTGATATTTGGTTTACTTTAGATCATGTAACGGAACCCTTGATGCAGAAGTGACGCTGCACATCACCAAGGCCAGCTCCGCCTTTGGCAGACTCAACAACAGGCTGTAGAACAATAAAGGCATCAGGCTCAGCACCAAGATGAAAACCTACAGAGCTGTTGTGCTGACCACCTTGTTGTACTGCTGTGAAACATGGACGACGTATCGCCGTCACATTCAACAACTTGAGCAGTTTCACTAGAGGTGCCTACGAAAGATCCTCGGCATAAAGTGGCAAGACAGGGTCTCCAACCTCCAGGTCCTAGAGAGGAGCGGCCTGACCAGCATCGAAAGCCTGCTGATCCAGTGCCAGCTACGCTGGACAGGACACGTTGTCCGCATGACAGACAGCAGGATCCCGAAAATGTTTTTGTATGGCCAGCTGAAGGAAGGCCACCGTGAACTTGAAAGACCCTGCAAGCGCTTCAAGGACACCTTGAAGACAAACCTAAAAGCCTGGGAAAATGATGCCCTTGACAGCTCTAGCTGGAGGATGCTGTGCTCTAGTGGCATAAAGACGTTTGAAAACAAGAGAACGCTGGCCATTAAGGAGAAGCGTGAGCAAAGGAAGTAGGGCTCAACTTCTGGAGATGTTTTCCCTTGCAACACCCGTGGGAAGTGCTGCGCATCCAGAATTGGCCTCTTCTCCCATATGAGGACACACACCGACAGATAAGCCTGCCTGCCTACTCGTCCGTCGGACCGACGGGAGACTCCATCATCATCATCAGATCATGTATTCACGACACCACACACCACGTTAAAAAAACAAACAAGACATGTGTACACATCCTGTTTCATCAGTTGCAATCAATACAGGAAAACAACAACAACAACAACAAAACAACAACAAACAAACCGAGAGACGAAAAAAAAAGCAAGAAAAAAAAGCCACCAATTAAACTTTCTGACAAAGAACAAGGGAAATAACTGCAGGTAAGGCAAATTATCCCCCGCTGAACAGTCACCCCAAGACGCTGACACTCAACCCCCCCCCTCCTCCCCCTCCCATCCCCCCTCTTTCTTCCCCCAAGGACAATGGACTGTCGGTGGCAGTGCTGTCTTTGATCATCGATTTTCTCTCTCTCCACTGCCTGCGCGTGTTGCGTGCAGCCGTTCCCTGAACGGTAATTCCCGATAGAGTTACAAAAATGACGCCCGTACACTGGAGTCTTCCATCAGCCATAATCTTCCTTTTCCTTCAAAGTAAGATTGACGTCACGACCCTTGACGACGTCACTTGTAAAGGACTTTTCATTATGCATGTTAATTAAACAAAGCAAATGGCGTCTTCAGAACGGGCCTTCATTTGTCTTCTGGTGGTTTTCATGTGTAGTAGTTAATTCACTTTTACGTTTTACGTCATTTCACTCTGGGCAACATAAGGTGATATTGTGTGTGTGTGTGTGTGTGTGTGTGTGTGTGTGTGTGTGTGTGGATTATGTTGACATTTTCTGTTCAAGGCAATGTACGGAGTTTTATTCAATGTGCTCGACAGAGGATTACACACACACACACACACACACACACACACACACACACACACACACACACACACAAAGAAAAAAAAAAGAAGGAAAAAACAAACTTTTACATACATCATACAAACAAAAACAGTGATGTTAAAAAAACCAACAATTAAAACAAGAACAAGTACAATAAACAAAACATTCCAAATAAACAAGCATATGCATATGAGCTAGTCATTCCTTCCAATTAATAGACAGAATTCTGTCTCGTGATGGCGATGAAAGGTTTCTGTTTTTACTGTATTCACCTTGTCGGAAAGCATCAAGTGGTATGTTGTCTCGTTCGTCATTTATCAGATGGATTCCCCCGTCTCGACGAAGACGGCAGTACGTCGCA
>NC_134895.1:23921312-23931312 GCF_041734735.1 Babylonia areolata
GAAAAACCATATACTTTTTTTTTCTTTTTTTTTTTTTTTTTTTTTTTAAAGAAGAGTGCGGTCTATCACATCGAATACCTTCATAAAATCCACCATGAGAACAACAGTAATTTCATTATTGTTTATATTTGTGAGCCAGTTCGACTAAGTTAGTGAGTGCTGTATGACAGGACTGCTTGGACCTGAAACCAGACTGATTTGATTGAAATAGTTTGTAGTGATTGAAATGATTGAGGATATGTTTGTTAATGTGTTTTTCTAAAGGTTGTGACAATAGTGATAAGATTGAAATTGGTCTGTAATTGGAAGGGTCTGTACGGTCACCTGACTTAAAAATGGATACTACTTTCGCGACTTTAAAAGATTTAGGATTTTTTTTTTTTTTTTTTTTTTGTGATGCATAGGTTATAGACATAAGTAAGTGTTTCGGCAATTATAGGAGCAGAGAGTTTTAATATCTTTCCATCTATACCATCAGTACCTTTCGAACCTGTTTGCTTTAAGTGGGAAAAAACATAGTAAACTTCATGTACATCCATAAGAGGGATATCAAGGTGTAATGTAATATTTTTAGTGTTACAAAAGGTTTCGAGAATATCTAGTGAATTAAGGGATGACGTGTTTGTTCCTACTGTTGAGTTAGCTACATTACAAAAATGTGTATTTAGCTTTTCTACTGATATGTCATCAGTCGTTGTGGATTGCATGTTATTATTTTTATTATTCAACTGATTTTGTGGCTTTCCAAATCAATTTATTATTGGATTTTGTGGAAATAAGTTCTTGAATGTAATTCTTTTTTTCTGAACGTTTCAAAGCATTCACAAGATTACGTTGTTTTCTGAATTCGTCTTTCTTACCTTCTGAGAGAGACAAATCTCTTTCCTTAATCTTATCATCAATGTTTTTAGTAATCCACGGCTGTTCAGGATAGCTTTTGACACGTTTTGTTATGAATGGGGCATGGTTATCATATACATTGAGAAAATTGTGATACCAAACCTCAAGTGCTAGAGAATTGATAAACAGCTGACATACTGGAATGTATCAAGTTCTGTAGAAAAGAATCCTTATCAAAGTGTCTAAAAAATCTCTATAGCTAACGGTTTTATGTCTATTTGCAGGAATTTTTACACCTCGTTCAGACCATGTGAAACATATAGGAGAATGTTCACTGCAGCCAAACGTTGGGGAATATACTTCTGTTGTGGAGTTTGTAGATGAAGCATGTGATCTATAAGTGTTTTTGACGTTTCAGTAACTCTCGTAGGTAAGTCAGTTAACTGCGTTAGGTGGAATGATTCATAAATTTTTGTCCAGTGTATGTTTAATTTGAGTAAGTCAATATTAAAGTCACCTAATAGTATTATTTCACCTGAAGACAAAGAAGTTTCTTCCATTATCAGCATAAACTTGTCTATCCAATCTACATGTTTAGCTGGATTTCTGTAGATAAAGCCGAGTAGGATAGGTTTTGATTTCTTAAAGCGTATTTCCATTCATACAGATTCAACTTGATAATTTTTGAGTGATTCAATTCGTTTAGAATGAATGTTTTGTGGAACATATACAACAAGGCTTGTTTCTCTAGCGCATGCTGGATCATTATGAACAATACGATAGACTGGCAATAGTAAATCAGAGTCCAAAATATGGTCTGTTAGTCTTGATTCAGCAAATCCGAATATATGAAACTGTTTTCTGGAGTTGGAAAGGACATGGGATACATCAGCGAGTTTGTTGATGATCTGATTAATGTTCAGAAAACCTACTTCAAAACCATCGGATATTGGCCAAGCATCGAATGTTTTCGTCATGGAAAAGAAAAAAGTGAATACAAAAGTATTTGAAGATGACCTTCATGATACAATCCTAGAGTGTTGGCCTAGAGATAACGAGTCCGCCTAGGAAGTGAGAGAATCTGAGCGCGCTGGTTCGAATCACGGCTCAGCCGCCGATATTTTCTCCCCCTCCACTAGACCTTGAGTGGTGGTCTGGACGCTAGTCATTCGGATGAGACGATAAACCGAGGTCCCGTGTGCAGCATGCACTTAGCGCAAGAAAACAAACTCACGGCAACAAAAGGATTGTTCCTGGCAAATTTCTTAGAAAAATCCACTTTGATAGGAAAAACAAATGAAACTGCACGCAGGAAAATATACAAAAAAAAAAAAAAAGGGTGGCGCTGTAGTGTAGATACGCGCTCTCCCTGGAGAGAGCAGCCCGAATTTCACAGAGAAATTTGTTGTGATACAAATAAATACAAATACAAATGATACAATGGTACAATGGAAGAGGAAAGTAAAGGACGCAAGAAGTACCAGAAGGCATCTCCAAAAATACAAAGTGTGCTGATTAAACAGTCATCAAATAACAACTCACAGAGAATACAACAAGTGATTAGGTCAATTATATATCCAACGTTTTACCGTCATCAAATAATAAGTCATATAGAATACAATTCAAATACAGCAAGTAATAAGGTCAATAATATATACTGCATCCGCACAACTCACGTAATTTGCACTGAATATAATTTTGGTCCGGCGAACTGTGACAACCCCAAATGCATACGAGATCACGAATGTGTCCGCAACACACACACACACACACACACACACACACACACACACACACACACACACACACACACACACACACACAGAAGGAGAGAGAGAGAGAGAGGCGACACAGAGACGATTCTATCTATCTATCTACACAGAGTGAAAAAGAGAGAGAGAAGAGAGGGAGAGAGAGAGGGAAAAGCAGACAAACAGACAGACAGACAGATACAGAGACAGATAGTGAGAGACCGAGAGACACAGAAAGACAGAGAGAGAGAGAGAGAGAGACAGACAGACAGACACACAGATACACAGCCACACAGAGAGACACACAGAGAGGGAAATAGAGAGGGAGCTCCTAGGAGAGTCTGAAGTCACAATGACCCGATCAGCACGGTCACCGACAGTCAGCAATGATCTGTGTCACAGCTGTGCTGTGTGACGTGTCGGTGATGACTTCTATTTTTGGAGAGAGAGAGAGAGAGAGGAGACAGACCTCCTCTTCTGAGAGAGAGGGGAGGGTCGGGAAAGGAAAAGAACGAAACCGGTGCTGAGCCAGGGAGTTACTCAAAAATCCATCCACCCTTTAAATAACCCCCTCGCCCCCCTCCGCAACTCCCCCACCCCTCCTCCCCCCAAAAACAACAACAAAAACAAACAAACGAAACACACACCAAAAAAATCAAAAACGAAAACAAACAACACCAAATCCCCATGGAGTTATCTCAAGAGCAGGCTAAATTATGAATTTCCACCCCATACCACGTCTTGATTCCAAACTCCCTCCCCCCCCCCCTTCCCCTTTTATTCAACGTTACAATGGAATGTCTTACAAAGGTGTGGTTTAACACGCATTAAAAAGAAAAAGAAAAAGAAAAAAAAAGGCAAATCTAGGGGGAGGTCGTCTTATGACAGCATTAATGACCCCGAAATAGCTAGTGTAGGAGTCATCTAAGGGACATGATTTATGATGAAGTCATTCCAGTCTTTTTATTCTGAACAATTACTCCTACATTTCCAAGGCAGAAGTTGCAGCCCTTAAAAGAATCGTAAAAACTGCCACCAAGATTACCGGGGCTGATCGACCTTCTCTGGATGACATATACTATAAGCGGCTACTCAAAAAAAGCAAAATCAATCAGCCAGGGCGAATTACATCCGGCTTTTGGGATTTTCCAGATGTTCCCCTCTGGTCGGCGGTAAAGAAGTTTAAGGACGAAAACCAATCACTTCGCCAATAGGTTTTTCCCCAAAGCAGTCAATGCCCTGTCTCTCGAACAAATCCAGTGTGATAAATAGGATTGTGCAACCAACAACCATCTACCGAAAGATCTAGTCATCAGCCCCATCCACATGTAATATGCAGCTTCTGTTCAAACGTGTGTGTGTGTGTGTGTGTGTGTGTGAGTGTGTGAACATGCGTGTGAGAGCATGCGTGAGAATGCACGAGTTTTTATATTGATATGCACTTGTATGTATCCTAATTTCTACTGTATCTGTGTTTGTGTATGATTTTCAATTTATGTTCGTATCTCGTTATGTACTATCTCCACCAATATTCCTTGTGACCCCGGTACACTTGGTATTAAAGATATTCTATTCTATTCTACCCTTGAATTTATTTTGGGCACACATGATGAAGTCATTTTAGTTTTTAAAAAATTCTGAACAATTACTACCCGTTAATTTCTTTTGGGCACACAATGATGAAGTCATTCTAGTTTAAAAAAATTTCTGAACAATTACTACCCGTTAACTTATTTTCGGCACACAATGATGAAGTCATTCTAGTCTTTCTGTCCTAAGATTTTCTGACCTGTGGATTTGTCGTGGGTGGACCATAAAATCACCCCATTTGCGTTCGTGTTGACTTAATGTGGTACTGCCCCTGCGTGGACAACAGGAGTGGCAAAAAGACAAAACAAACAAATACAAAATAATAGACCACACTGACTCATTGAGTGCTTTTGGTATGATAATTGGAGTGTAGCCTATGTGTTGGGCGTTGCCTTTGATTAACTCTACCCTATTTTCTGTTTTTGTTTTACCAGTAATACACTAACTTGTGCCTTCCAGGGAGAAACTGTGTCACACATATCGGTGATTGAAGACATTTGAATGTTATCTTTTAGAAGATAAGGCGGAGGGGGATGCATGGTGAGTTGGGGGATACCTGGTAAATGGAGGGGGTGGGGGTGGGGGGGATTTGAAACAAATATCTCAATACAATTACAGAGAATTACTTAATGGACTCCGTAAAAGAGAAGTCGTTAATAATAAAATGTCCGGGATGGGACAGTTTGGACATAGGGGGTGGGGTGGAATGGGAACACACCTGCTGCTTCACAGCAAGTGGCGAGTCCGAGCCCGTACAGTTTTAGCAATGGCGGCACGCGGCGGGGGGTGGGGTGTGGAGGTGGAGGGAAGGGCAAGGAGGAGAGAGAGAGAGAGGGGATGGGGGAGTGCTTCTGTTTGATCGATATCTAGCCCATCGATCTGTTCTCAGCAACTCAAGGTTGTTGTCTCCATGGTGATTTAACTGTCACGTGCTACTACCAAAGGGAAAAGATTGTACACGAAAAAAAAACATACACAAAACCAAACCAAACCAAACCAAACCAAAAAACCGAGGGGAAGGAAGGGTTTGTCGGGAGGGTGGGTGGGTGGGGCGGGAGAGGAAGGGAGAGGAAGGGGGCTGGAGGGAGAGGGGGAGAAGTGAGAGGTGGAGGGAGGGAGGGAGAAGAATGGAGTGGTGGGGGGGGGGGGTGGGGGGTGAGGGGGAGAGAGTGGAACACTAATTATTAAGTATGTTGCTGCGCAACCTCCAAGTCGTTCCGTTTTCAGGCAGGTGAAGGACTATAGCAGTTGTGCTGAGCGAGCAGGATTGTTGTTGATGGTATGATCATAATAATATTAGATCGGTTGATAGGCTTGGGGCGATGGTTGTAGTTTTGTGTGGGGTTTGGTTTGGTTTGTGGGAGACTCTCTCTCTCTCTCTCCCTCTGTGTGTGTGTGTGTGTGTGTGTGTGTGTGTGTGTGCATGCAAATGTGTGTATGTAGGGCTGGGGGCGGGGGTGGATGTGTGTGTGTGTGTGTGTGTGTGTATGTCTGTGTGTGTGTGTGTGTGTGTGCATGCGAATGTTTGTGTGTAGGGCTGGGGGGCGGAGGTGGATGTGTGTGCGTGCGTGCGTGCGTGTGTGTGTGTGTGTGTGTGTGTGTGTGTGTGTGTGTGTGTGTGTGTGTGTGTGTGTGTGTGTGTGTGTGTGTGTGTGTGTGTGTGTGTGTGTGTGTGTGTGGTTTCTTTACCTCTTTCCTATTCATTTCTACATGTGACGCCTTAGTTTGAAACACTTTTTAATTTTTTTTATTATTTTTATTTTATTTTATTTTATTTTTTAATTAAAGTCCTGTTCTAAAAGAATGTCAGTGTAATACGTCCATGTTCAACCATACTACGATGTTTTATGTTGAACTTTCTGACGATTATTATAATATGTTCATGACTGTTATAATCATATGTATGTGTGATGGACTCAGGGTAAGTGTAGGGTTGGAGTGGAATGAGGAATAGTACAAGATAGCAGGTTCTCGTGCAGGCAGGAGCATATGAAAGCGGACGCCCTTTCAATTGTTTATTTACTACAGCTATTACAGGAAAACAGTGCCTGCAAGACACAAACAAATAAAAGCCATAAATACAATGTCAACGTTGCATGTATGTATAACAATGAACATACATGAGGCAAAGACCAAGACTGGTAGAGTATCCGCATCAACAAAGCATAAAGGAGGGAAACAAAACCAAACCGAAACACAAAAACCATATTCTACAATACATGAACACTGGAAGCACCATAAGTGGGAAGTCAGTCATTCATGGATGTGGGTAGCATGGAGCATACACAGTGCTGTGCCTACCTCTGGGTTTGGTATTTGCCCAAAACAACTATATGCAACTCCCTTAGTCAAGTACCATTAATACTAACATACCTTATAGTAAATAATAACAACATAATTATCAAAATACAACAAACTCATCCTATCAACTCCAAATGGGAAATCAAACCCCAAACTTAGTACATAAAATATTTAACATATAATTTATAAAATATACTCACTATCAAGTACACATACACAGTAAACTCATAAAAGCAACATGTCTGTTATTCTTCACCTGATCCCCAAGACCATGCAACTAAAGGGCTAGGGTTATACTTAATTAGTAAAGTAACCAAACAACCTAATTCATGGACATTTCAGCTGTATTAAATTTAAAGCGACTCAAATGAATCAATCATCATGTGGCACTATACCGGAGTATGCTGTATAGGAGAAAGCATGATAACTGAGCTGGAAAGACTATTACTTGGTCTGGACTCAAAAAGCTCATACTGTGTCAAAGTGACTCAAATGAAGCAGTTTACCATGTAGCACTATACGGGAATAAGTCGTATAGGAGAGAGCATGATAACTAACTTACAATTAACAGACTGATGCATATCAGGTGGTTTTAACCAATAACTGATATTAATCAAACACTATCTTGTAATCACCTCAACAGAATACTACACACATCTTAGAGTACTGAGCACACTGTAGCAGTACAACCGAGATCAGCATGTAAGATAATACCTGAATAGTAAACAAGATGGAGAATCAGTGGCTTAGATATAATACTGGCAACCTGATAGACCAGAGAGTAAGTGAAGCACCATCATGGCTTAACCATTAAGTGGAGAATTAACTTACACAAGTTATCCGTTGCATCAAAGCCAAATATGAGCATAGCTAAGCTTGCGCTCAACATTTAAATCGTCTCCGCTGAAGCGGGGATAAGTAACCTAACCTTCAGTGACAGCAGATGAGAGAGAATGAGTCATCCCCCTAGAACATTCTGGAACAGACTTTCTTGTGTCCCGAGACGTCATTGACTGACGTAAAAAGAATCAAATGGAATACTGCTACGAACATATGACGACATGGCGATTTTCTAGATCAATCATAACCGAGCTGTGCCTAACATGTCAAAGCCATAACTAAACAAAGAATTAACTGAACAAAGCAACAACTGAACGTACTTATATGAACACAAGTACTGTGTCGAAGAATACCTTTCACAAGTCAACACGTTCTACACAATAGTACTTACAGCCATATGTAGCGAGATGCTGTTGTGGGAATGACACTGACCACTGCACGGCAAGAGACAAAGAGAGCAGGTGCTGGCCGCGGCTGGCTCGGGTGTGGAAGTGACCACTCATCACCCGCTCGGCCAATTTATACAAATTAGGCGAACTACAAAGACAATCACGTGGGCTGCAAACCAAATCGTCACTAATCTGAAGAAATCTGATGAGAACTGTGCTTGTTACAAGGTGTTCAGTTACAGATTTCTAAATGATTCCTGAACCGATTTGCATCGGATCAGTTGCAAAAGAAAGAGCTCAACGCCTACTTTATAATGAGTGTAAAATGAAGTGTTGATTATTTAAGATGAATTTATAATCTTAATTTAAGTCACCTGAACAGGGTCAGTTTTAACGAGCTCGTCGCTGAAAATTACAAACTGCGTTAAATCAGTTTCACGTAGGCGAACATAAATGGAATAGATTTAAAGATGGAATTAAGACGATTCTGCCAGTATATAATACTAGTAGTTTACTGATCCGACAAAAGAGTTATTAATTAATTACGGTGGAACAGAAACACAAGTTTCTTCTCAGCCAATGACGTACCGCGACGCGACACTGGTCGAGCAGTCAGCAGGTGGTCTGGCCAGGACAAAATGATGTAAGCAGAGTGACGTCACATATTCTGTGCAAGGATTAGGAGGGAAAACGTCGTCTGCTCTGGCTTGTGCGTGAATAGTGTTGGAGCAAGCATAGCGCGCTTGGTCACATATGGTTTACGTTTTAACATTTTATGTCTTTTATGTGTACATATTAAACGAGTGTGACGGGCGCAATAGCCGAATGGTTAAAGCGTTGGACTTTCAATCTGAGGCTTCCGGGTTCGAATCTCGGTAACGGCGCCTGGTGGGTAAAGGGTGGAGACTTTTCCGATCTCCCAGGTCAACATATGTGCAGACATGCCAGTGCCTGAACCCTCTTCGTGTGTATACGCAAACAGAAGATCAAATATGCATGTTAAAGATCCTGTAATCCATGTCAGCGTTCGGTGGGTTTCGGAAACAAAAACATACCCAGCATGCATACTGCCGAAAACGGAGTATGGCTGCCTACATGGCGGGGTACAAACGGTCATACACGTAAAAGCCCACTCGTGTACATATGAGTGAACGTGGGAGTTGCAGCCCCCGAACGAAGAAGAAGTAGAACGATTGTTATTCTCGTTCATTGTCCATGTGCGTTACAACACACAATAATACATCTCACTTAGTTATTGTATTTGATACAGTAATCAGTATTCTGTACTTTACACACACACACACACACATATATATATATATACATATATATTGTATTGTATTGTTGTATTGTATAACTCTTTTGTCACAACGGATTTCTCTGTGTCAAATTCGGGCATCTCTCCCCAAGGAGAGCGCGTCGCTACACTGACAGTGCCACCTTTTTTTTTCTGCCTGCAATTCTGTTTGTTTTGTCTATTGAAGTGGATTTTTCTACAGAATTTTGCCAAGGAAAACCGTTTTGTTTCCGTAGGTTCTTTTACGTGTGCTAAGTTCATGCTGCACACGGGACCTCGGTTTATCGTCTCATCCGAATGATTGAGTCCAGACCACAACTCCAGGAAGAGCCCAAGACAGAGCAAGATGGAGATCTGCAGTGCGGGCCCTGTGTTCCGACCGGAACGAAGAGGATTATGTCAGACAACTCCAAGTCCAGTTGAGAGGACCCTCCGGGTTGGGGATGGTCGTCCCGCTACTGAGTTGTTAGCACCCTGACCCCGGACTGTTTAACTTTGACGAGAGCTTCGCTGATGTGGGATAACAAGTATGGTAATGGTCAGTCGTGTCCGAACTATGACCATCAGAACAGCAGAGGAGGCAACTGCTATTTCTACTACCTGGGCTGTAATCTGATTATAGTGGAGAATGTCTTGCCCAAGGTGCACCCCCTGCTCTGTCGGCCATGATGTCTTTAATATCGTCTGAGTTGGGGATGATCCCCAAAAGGCTAACTTAGCGTCCAAGGATGCACCACTATGGGACAGTGCAATCTTACCTCCTGCTTCGAGAGGTATAGCTCTTTCCGGCACCAAGTGCTTAACGTCTTGCTGCAATGCCAGAAAAGTGTGTGTTTATGTGTGTGTGTGTGTGTGTGTGTGTGTGTGTGTGTGTGTGTGTGTGTGTGTGTGTGTGTGTGTGATCGCGTGCGCTTGTGTATGTCTCTCTGCGTACGTGCATGGGTATATATGTGTGTATGTGTACAAGAGAGAGATGGGGATGGGGAGAGAGA
>NC_134895.1:23938812-23946312 GCF_041734735.1 Babylonia areolata
TTTGTCAATACTTATACAAGATGTGTTAAATTTTGATTATGACTAGTTTGAATGGACGAAAATAGGTATCCTAAAAAGGCCTGCAATATGTTATTATCACTGCAAAGACAAAACTATTTTACGTGGGCGTGTCGTGTAAGAAATGTTTTATACAAGTACGGTTTTGGTTATGTTTGGGAAGCTCAAGGGGTGGGGAATGTAAAGTCGTTCCTTTCAGAATTTAAACAAAGAATCGTAGACTCTATTGGCCAAGGCTGGCATGCCTCACTTGAAAAGCATGACTTCTTTCAGATATATTCCAGTTTCAATCAGTCAGTATCTTTCAAAGTCTACTTTTATAAGCTTAAGAATGTCAACTTACGAAGATGTCTTGCTAAGTTTAGAATTGGTATGTCTCCCATAAAATACAGTTACTTGCGGTACAGACCCGTTTTAGATAATGATGGTAGATATTGTCCTTTCTGTCGTAATGCAATTGAAAATGAAGTGCACTTTCTGTTCGTGTGTCATAAATACCAGGATCTGAGAGAGGAATTAATATCAGCTAAGTATTACATATATCCGTCATTCTTTAAGCTTTCTTTGATTCTAGCCTGTTCAAATGCTGATATTATAACAAAATGTTCTTTGTTCATAATTATACAGAGCACTTAGCCGTAGAAAACAATGTCTCAGTAATATTTCAATTAATGCATGATATTTCTTTGAAAAATGTGCACTCCTATTGTTATGGGCCGGAGGCCTGACAATTAAAACATTTTTTTACTTTTTTTTTACTTTGACTTTGACTCTCTCTATATATAATTATATATATATATATATATATATATATATATATATATATATATATATATATGATTAAAGATACATATAGATAGATAGATAGATAGATAGATAGACAGATAGATAGATAGATAATGCACTTATTTCCATATATCTTTTCCACAGCGTTCTCTTCTTACAGCTACATATTATCACGTTTTCTTGCCCACACTCATACATTCCCATATATCATTTTCCTGTCAGCAATTTTCTTTTTTCATAAGTTTTGTTATATGGACCCTGCAGCTCTGTGCTTTGTTTTTAATTAAGCGCCGTGTAGTTCCAATAGTTCTTTCAGTTAATTCACAGAGTTAATTCAGATAATTTTTTAATTCTCATAGCCCTATATTCCCCTCCAGAGTTTCGTCACCACATATTTAGATATTCTTCTGTTCCGTCTGTTCTCAATATCCTACAGAGTTGTATTTCCACCAGTCTCAGTTTCCTTTCCCCACAAGATGCTTCCACAGCTCAAGGTTAGCTCCCACAGCTTACCTCTGTTTGTGAACTTTCGCACCTTTGTTCAAACGACCGTGAGGACACCATGCGCTTTAATGGACAAGTGTAACTCTGTGGAAAGAAAAACCAGTGGCGTTGGACGGTGGTAGTTCCTTTTTGCTGATCCCCCCCACCGCCCCCCGCCCGCCCCACCTTCCCCCCCACCACACCTCCCCTTCACCCACCCCCTCCTCCCCAGTTCTTCCCTTGTCTGACAGTGGCGGCCTTTAAATCTCCATTTGTAATTTATAAAAGGAAGAGGAAGAAGGCGATAAAAGCTCCAAACTCTTCCTCTTGTTCTTCGAATTCTTGATTTGTTGAAAGGCTGAAGATGGGTTTTTCCCCTTCTTTATTTCGTTAATTCTGGAAAGTGGTTAAACTTTAAAAAAAAGAAAAAAAAAAGAAAAGCAAATGAACAAAATTGGTAAAAAAAAGAAGGGGGAAAAAAAAGAAAAAAAAAAAAAAAAAAAAATGGAGACGAAACTCAAACTTGCCCTGCAAAAAAGAAAACAACAACCCCAAAAGATCAGACTAGAAAAACAGAAATGAAAATCAAACTTGCCCACTAAGGTTATTTTTAGCTTGGCCTCACGTTTCAACGGTACAGGACAAGTTAGTTGATTACCCACGATCTAAATAATTCTCTCTTTCCTTAATGAACAGTCTTCCAACTAATTGCACTCGTCTTCTTGCTGTTCTACATCGCCGACGATCAGGTCATTTGTTGCATTCCAATACCCCTAGAATTCCACCCCATGCCCCTTCCACCTCTACCCCCCAAACCCCCCCCACACCTCTTTTTTTATTTATTTATTTTTTATAATATATAGTTCTTCACGTTCTCTACCGACGTTTGAAGCAATTGGAAGCTCCAGGGTGGATCGGAGTGCTGTTGATGTGTCTCCAAGACTCCATGCATTTTTAATGGACGACAGGGGAAGGAGCTGGCATCGCTGAGGCTTCCAGTCACGATGCCTTGTTTCTTGAGAGAGAGAGAGAGAGAGAGAGAGAGAGAGAGAGAGAGTGTGTGTGTGTGTGTGGTGTGGGGGGTTTGGTGGGGGTTAGGGGTGAGGTGTGGGTACAACTGATGACTTGGCTTTTAGGGATGGGCCATCAGTGAGCCAGAGACTTCTCCCTTCTGTCGATGGTTTTTTTCTTTTTTCTGTTGTTGTTGTTGTTGTGGTTGGTTGATGTTGTTGTTGTTGTTGTTGTTTGTTGTTGTGTCATTGTCAGTTGCTATCACCACCATCGTCACGATTATGATAATGATGATGGTGATGTTGATGATCGTCATCATCATCATCATCATCATCATCAGTATTAGTTTTGGTATTAGTAGTAGTATCTGATTTAAGGAATCGACACCATAATATTTTTTTATATTCTTGTTGTTGTTGTCTTTGTTCTTCTTCTATGTAGTTGTAGCAGTAGTAGTAGTAGTAGAAGTAGCAGCAGCAGTACTAGTAGTAGTACTACTAGTAGTAGTAGTAGTAGTAGTAGTAGTAGTAGTAGTAGTAGTAGTAGTAGTCAGGTTAAATATCGAAAAGACATCTCTTTTCACACATACCGATTACAGCATGCAAGTCTTCCAAACACAACAGCCACCTTCAGAGTTGTGTTTCATGACTGACAATGGAAACAAACAAACAAAGAAACAAACAAACAAACAAACGAATGACAAATGAAGAAACGAATGAGGAAAGAAAAGAAAAGAAAAAAAGTCCCAAGGGATTGCCAAAGGCAGGAAGAATGGACACAAAGTGAACGCCATGAAAACCGTCCTTTCTTAAAAAAGAAAAAAAAGCAAAAAAAAAAGCCCCCCCCCAAAAAAAAAAAAAAAAAAAACAACAAAAAACCCAACAAAACAACAACAACAAAACAACAACAACAACAACAACAAAAAACAACACTTCTGAGGTTGGTTCAACGGCATTTCCGTCATGTCAGTCAACCCCTTTTGAAAGTTATATCTCCCCCAAGAAATACGAGTATTCTTTACAAGACGAGGCAGAAGGGGAACAACACAATGGGGAACAGTAACAGCGGATCAGAAAAATGCCTCAGACGGTCCGGGGAGGGAAGGGGGAGAACAGTTCACATTTGATCCATCCGCCAAAGCAACAGTTCTAACGCATGACGAATGCTTCGGATCCCAAGAGAACGAAATGTTATTGATTCTCGAAATTGCGAGCTTGGTGGAGAAAAGAGCTAGAGTGGGTTGTTTCCTCTTATTCTGTACACCTATAAGAAATACGGGGGGTTCTTGTTCTGTAAGCGTGGAATGAGAACGTAGAATACAAAGTGTTTAAAATGAGAATCTGAATTTGACCCCCCTCCCCTCCCTAAGAAAAGACCACCAAAAAAAAAAAAAAGACGAAAAAAAGAGTGCATCTTTCAAACTATTGTAATGTGCGATGCAAACTATTCAGTACTCATGGCACAATGGATCGTCTTTTTGGAGTATCTCGTGGGCATGTTGAATGAGGAGACGAAACAGAACTCATCTTAATCTTTTTTTTTCCGGAGAGGGTCTTCAGGTGGGTGGGAATGGTGACCTATCCTGGATGTGCACAAACCATCCATCCACACACACACACACACACACACACACACGCACGCACGCACACACACACACACACACACACACACACACACACACACACACACACACACACACACACACACACACACACACACACTGCATGGAAGGGAGTCCAGGGCCACGGACCCTTGATGGGTAAGACTTTAGTTTAACTCACTCAGTACGGCCAGTCCTTTCTTCTCCTCTACACAGACCCTTCAGATGTCCAGTGGGTGTCTGAATGACCCAACCTTTAGCTTCCGTCGTCAGAATTGTGGTATTCTTTGTCAACATTCACCTCTTCAGTATAAGAGCCTTCCGCTTGCAATATTTTGATGATGGTAATTGGCGTGAAACGCTGTTAACGTCGTCTCTTTCGCCGTTCGTATGGAGAGAGTTAACGACCTGTTCTCTGACGCCTGTAGAGTCACCGTTATTACAATAGAATAACTGACTCGATCTCCTCTGCAATCTGTTTTAATGCTGTCCATGCAGTAACGTCACCAGTGTACGGGTTCTTGAATTGCCCGGGTTGCCAATAATCAGTTTCATCGTAATGTCTGTTTACACAAACAGACTGATACAAAACATGTAGACATTACAACGCCCTTGAATCAAGGGCAAGGTCTTCAGGGCCTGGGTCGTGGAAGCAGTGTCCATGAACAAAAAAGCTTCCTTGCCTCAAACTAGCCAGTAGAGTTGAGAGTCCCATTGCCCATAATGCCCTCAAAACTGACTTGGTCCACACGCACAAGGACAGATGCTACGAGGAGAGAACCCACAGAACAACAACACACACACACACACACACACACACACACACACACACACACACACACACACACACACACACACACACACACACAACAGCAAACAGTCAGGAGGATACACTTCAGACACAACAAAATATCGTCCAGTTATCCCTGATGACGAAAAAGTTCTGATTTCCCTTTGAAAAAACAACAAAAAAAAAACAAAAAAAACAAACCAAACAAACTTGGTCCAGATGCGGTTTACTCACATGAGTTATGTGGACCGCATCACGTCTTTTATGGATGACATTTCATCACCGAAGAACATTGAAGAAAGATTGCTGACGAATAAGACGTCGTATTGAACTTTTGCATACTGTCGTCCAGCAATGGATTCCCTCTCACTGCAATGTGATGGGCAATGAGACTGCTGACTCCCTGGCGAAGGAAGGCACCACACAAGAGTAGGTGGATAGGTCCAGCAGCTTCTCTCAGAGATAAAGATCATCCTCCAGGCCAAACAGCTAAAGAAGCAGCTGCAGCAGCATCCACGCAACAAATAACAGACCCCTACTACCTGCTGACCAGGCAGGAACAGGCGTCAGTGTTCAGACTCAGGACAGGCCACAAGCACCTGAACCACAACTTACACACTAAATTCCACATTGGTCACTCAGCACGGTGCCCCTGTGGGACTGACAGCCAGACAACAGAACATCTGCTGCAGTCCTGCTATGCCCCCTCCATGAGGTGCTCAGGAAAAGGTCAGTACTGGCCCGACCCAAGTCCAGTGACCCGGAAGCTTTACGGCTGTGTGGAGGACCTGTAGCGTACAGCTGCCTTCTTCGCGGAGACTGGGGTGTCCATCTGACAAACGAGAAGAAGAAGAAGAAGAAGAAGAAGAAGAAGAAGACATTCCTTGTGTGTGAAAACTACAGTCACAACAGAACAGTGGTACAATCCGTGCATAATCGTGTCACTTTGATGGATATGTTTATGGCTTTGCTATCTAAAGTTTCCCCTTAAACAAAGTACCAGAGGAAGAGAAGAAACTTTGCTTTGGTTTTCGCTTTTCGTGACGCTGGGAGTAATGTACCACCAACAGTTTCGGCTCCATAGTTGTGCGGGAGAAATCCATAACACCGGCATTATCTTCGTCAGCTCTGTAGTTTTCGCACGAAAGCGGCGATTTTCTGTGACGAAGGGCTATCATCAAACAGTCATTATGAATGATCGTTTGCATCTCACCAATGAAATCACTGTCAGACGTTTCGTTTATTATGAGTGTTACTGCTGTCCTGAAACATCGCAGAACTCGAAAACTGAATCAGAATGGACAGAGACATTTCGGACTACCCTCCTTGTACATCTTTAGTATTACCGAAAGCAACTAAAAAAAAACCCAACAAAACTACAACAACAACAACAACAAAAACAAAAACAACAACAACAACCCCCCCCCAAAAAAAAAACCAAAAAAAAACACAAAAAAACAAAACAAAACAAAAAACAAACACACAAAAAAAACAAAAACAAAAAAAAAACCCACTCAATATTCACACAATAAAAATCGACCAGGACATTAACGTCAGTTGAATGTTTTCATCAGAAATGCAGAAAGTATGACAGCGTCCATTTTTTTCTTCCACGGTTATCGAAGAGAACACCGCGGTGTTATTTGGCGGCGTGTTTCGTAGTCTAACTGCGAACAAGATCTCAGCCTTTAAAGATAAGAAGAGCGCAACAGCCGAGTAGTTGGACTTTCAGTCTGAAGGTCCCGAGTTCGAGTCCCTGGTGAGTAAAGGGTGGAGACTTTTCCGATCTCCCGGGTAAACATGTGCAGACTTGCTAGTGCCTGAACGTCCATCGTGTGCACACGCATGAACATACAGGAGATGAAATGCGCACGTTAAAGATCCCGTAATCCATGTCAGTGTTCGGTGGATTATGGAAACAAGAGCATACCCGGCATTCATCCTCCCTGAGTATAACTACCTACATGGCAGGGAGGGTAAAAACGGTCATACACGTAAAAGTTGTGAACGTGGGATTCGCAGTCCACGAATGAAGAAAAAGGCGGAAGACGAAGAAGATCACAACCTTCTAAGTACAAACTGCCTGACATATAGTATACAGAATCCCCACGAACAGTCCTGCTGCAGTCCATCACATTACTGGCACACTGCGAAAACCCCGCACTGCCGTCACCCTGGACAAGTGATGCGCAACAGTGAGTCTTTGTCAGGGATACCCGATGCTTAATCTGGCTTTGTGCCACCAAGTTTTGGTTTAGAGGGGCGTATGTGGGGTGAAGAAGAAGAAGAAGAAGAAGAAGAAGAAGAAGAAGAAGAAGAACTGCAACAACAACAACAACAACACCAACAACAACAATTGCTACTCTCCCTGTAAATAGTACAAACGTAAATACTTTATTACGAGGTGACCCAGTTATTAGTTCCCTTGAGAATGAACACATATTCTTGACTGTGCAAGACTTTATTGGACAATCAAAAAGATTCGAGACTTAAAAGATACACAATGAAAAATTCTCTGCGGTAATATAGAGAATTTATTTTGATGAATGGCCCCGGGTTCACCCTGTAATCTCTCTCTCTCTCTCTCTCCCCCTCCCCCCCATTACATTACTCCTTAGGTGATGTTCACTTCCCAGTGTATTATTATTGTTGTTACTATGTTAGTATTATCATTAATATTATTATTATTGTTGTTGTTGTCAGTGGTTGTTGCGGTAATAGTAGTTTTGTTGTTGTTGCTGTTTTTCTTGTTTAGTTTAGTTTTGTCTTGCACTTCAACTTTCTTTTCATTATCAAATAATGTGTGTATTTT
>NC_134895.1:23948812-23951312 GCF_041734735.1 Babylonia areolata
AAAGTGTCGTGCTGCAGGAAAAGCGCTGAAACAAAAAGCAACAAGTGAACAAACAAATTTCTTCTCTTCGCCCACCACAGCCACGAAATGAGATCGGTGACACTTCAGCCATGCTCATCAACTCCCCCTAGGAACCAATATCTGCCCACCCACCCACTCATCCACCCACCCACCTAGCAGACTGGAGTCCTGCCACAAGACGAACCAGAAAGGATCAACACAGTGGAGAGAAAGAACATCAGATCAGAAAATGCTTCCGACAGGGGGAGGAGAAAGGCGGGGAGGGGGGGGGGGGGGGGAAGAGTAAAGTTAATATTTGATCCATCCGCCAAAGCAACAATTCTAACGCATGAGAAATGCTCCGGGTCCCAAGAGAACCAAAGTATTGATTCGCAAATTTCCCGAGCTCGCCAGGAGAATGAGGCAGGACAGGTTGTCTCCCCTAATGGTGTACTGACACTTGAAGGAAAACGGCGTTTTTCTATGTAATTTAATGGTTTAGATGGTAAACACTGAGAATCGAAAAACCACTTTAAAAAGATAAACACATAACTATTTGTTGTGTCCATTAACATTATGTTGTACAAAAGAAGAAGAAGAAGAAGAACAAAATTCAATGCCTAGTACAATTGAAAAAAAACAACAACAAAAAAACACAACAACAACGTTTAATGGACAGACAAGTTATACAATTTCCAAGACCTGAGTCATGGGTGTATGTTTCATTCCAAGAATATCTACCAAATTAACTGAACCTTTTCCGGTTCACGGTTTACACGAATCGAAGCCGCCCCCCCCCCCTCCACACACACACACACACACACACACACACACACACACACACACACACTTGCTTCTCGTGTTGGACATTGCTATATTTAATATATACGTGCTCGTGGTGGATACCGAAGAACTGACTACTGTTGACAGCGATGGAACTGTTGCTTTCTGAATGCCCTTATACTTTCTGAATGTCCTTATGTCGCTGCTTTCTGAATGTCCTTATACTTTCTGAATGTCCTTATGTCGCTGCTTTCTGAATGCCCTTATACTTTCCGAATGTCCTTATGTCGCTGCTTTCTGGATGCCCTTATACCTTCCGAATGTCCTTATGTCGCTGCTTTCTGGATGTCCTTATGCTTTCTGAATGTCCTTATGTCGCTGCTTTCTGGATGTCCTTATACTTTCAGAATGTCATTATGTCGCAAAGAGACTGGTCCACGTTTCGCCACAGTCCCGGCAGAGCAATGACACCAGCTAACAACTTTTGTAAATGCTGCTTCGCTCGATTGTGCCATGGTGCATGGGTACACAACAACTCTGAAGTATTGTCATCACAAATGTGTGTTGCTGGTTTTTTATTTATTTATTTTTTTAATTTGAAGTTGTGTAAAGTTTGTTTAAAATGCGTTGTATCGAATTACGATAATATACTTTATACTGTACTGTAGTATACTGTGCTGTGCTGTACCATACTGTACTTTGTTGTGCTTTGCTGTGCTGTGCTATGCTGTGCTGTACTGTGCTGTGCTGTACCATACTGTACTTCGTTGTGCTTTGCTGTACTGTACTGTCCTTTGCTGTACTGCACTGTACTGTGCTGTGCTGTGCTGTACTATACTGTACTGCACGGGACTGTGATGTGCTGCGCTGCGCTGTGCTGGTCTATGCTGTGCTTTACTGTGTTGTGTTGCATGCCATTGCAATGCACTAGGTCGCATATACGTTCTGTTGCTCTCTATGGTTTGGTATAGCATATTGCATTGCATTGCATTGCATTGTGTTGTTGTCGCGTCGTGTCGTGTCGCGTCGTGTCATGTCGGGTCGGGTCGTACTGTATCCCATCGTATCGCATCGTATCGTCATCACCATTCCTCCTGCTTCCCACACACCCCCACCTCCACTTTTGTTTTCTCCCGTCCAAGATGAGAGTGGAACAATTGTTCACCCGAAGACCACTAACGTCACACCACTTTGGTTAGTCAATCCACGTGCTCTGTACACACACTGTGCACGTGGCATTCGTTTTTTTCATTTTTTGATATATGATATGATGTGGGTACTTATATAGCGCCTGTCCTCGGTCGGAGACCAAGCTCTAAGTGCTTTACAAACACTGGGTCATTTGCACAACAGGCTGTCTACCTTGTTAGAGCCGACTGACGGCTGTCATTGGGCGTTCATCATTTGTTTCCTGTGTCATTCAGTTAGATTTCAGGCACGCACACATTCACAGTCAGAGACATGTAACATTTTATGTGTATGACCGTTTTGTTTATTTACCCCCACCAGGTAGGCAGCCATACACCGTTTCCGGGGGTGTGCATGCTGGGTTTCCATAACCCAGTGAACATTGGCATGGATTACAGGATCTTTTACGTGCGTATTTGATATTCTGTGTGCATATTCACAGGAAAGAGGTTCAGGCACTAGCAGGTCTGCACATATGTATGACCTGGGAGATCAGAAAAATCTCCACTTTTTACCCACTACGTGCCGT
>NC_134895.1:23966312-23973812 GCF_041734735.1 Babylonia areolata
CGCACACACACACACACACACACACGCGCGCGCGCGCGCCTATCCTCCTCTCCTCGCCAACATACACTAAACACACAAACATGTACCTTCTTACCCTCCCCTCCAGTCCCCGTGCCCCACCACCACCAACACACACACACACACACACACACACACACACACACACACACACACACACACACACACACACACACACACACACACACACACACACACACACACACACCAGTCGCACATGACCATCTCCTAATCATTTTATATCCCTTTACCGTTTCAAGAGAAATGTGACAAGCTCGATCCAGCTGACCAATCAACCAGCCACCTAGACATCCAACCAACCAACCAGCCAGCCAGCCAGCCAACCAGCCAGCCCTAACAAGCTCCAAGTCACCCACCCACCCACCAAAAAGCCGAAGAAAGAAAGAAGGGAAAAGGAAAAAGTGGGGGGAAGCCGAGAAAATCCATCAGGAAAATTTAGCTCGCACGCTCTCTGTGTCTCTAATCGATTTGCTGCTCTTCTTCCCTCCCCTCCATCCTCCCTCCCCTCTTCCCCCCCCCCTTCCCAATCAGCACCCCTCCACCTCCGTTCCCCCACACACTCCCCTCCAACTCCCTTTTCCTCCGTTCCACATCTTCTACTCTACCTCCCCCCCCCCCCACACACACACTTTTTTTTTTTACTTTCAAAAACCCTGACGCGGTCCATTCATTAGTTGTCTGTCCAGCACTTTACTCGCCTTGAAAGAGGTCAAAGTGTGTGTGTGTGTGTGTGTGTGTGTGTGTGTGTGTGTGTGGCGGGGGCGGGGGTGGGGGTGGGGGGGGGGAGTGAGTGTGTGTGAAGAAAAGCGGTATCGTGGAATCTCCTCTCCTCTTTTCTTCCTTCTCCTCCTCCTCCACCACCACCACCACCACCACCACCACCATCACCACCACCACCACCACCACCGCCATTACCACCATCTCCATCCGTGAGCGACTGACTGACAAACGTGGTGCCGCAGCAGCAGCGGCAGCAACGGTCGCATGCTTGTCACAACAGCAACTTGTCGGGGGACGCGAAGAGGAGGAGGAGGAGGAGGAGGAGTAATAAGAGGAGGAGGAGGAGAAGAAGGAGGAAGAAGAAGAGGAGGAGGAGGAGGAAGAGGAAGCAGGGCCGGCCACGGACAAGAAACGGTGAGCCGTGGAAAACTTCGATCCTTGACACGTACATGCCAGAGCAGCAACTACTTGTGGGGGGTGGGGAGAAGAGGTGGACGGGCGGAGTAAACTCTCCAGTTATATCTACACATCGTGTGGTTTTTGATGGGGTTCGGGGGGGTTGGTTTCTCAGTGTATGTGTTAGAAAGTGGAGGCTGATTATCGTGTGTGGAATCGTCTCTGTGCTGAAAACTTGCGAGCGGTTTTTGTGAAGTGTTTCGCCTTTCGGCAACAACAATGCTATGGATTTCGTAATCAGAGGGTAGCTGGGTTGATTGACACTGCAGCAGCGGTTGTGTTTATTTTGATTTTTTTTCTTTCTTTTCTCGAAGACCTCGGACGAAGCGTGTAGGGTTTTGTAGTGAAACTCGTGTGTGTGTTTGTATTTTGTTGTGTGTTGGAAGTGCTGGCCACATACCGTAAAAAAACCAAAAAAACCCCCAAAAAACAAAACCCAAACAGCTGTGGAGTAATGTATCGAACCGAACTGTCAGCGTGACTTGCCGCGCGGCGACTACCAACCCACCTTCTCCTCCTTAACCTTACAACAACAACAACAACAACAACTATAAGACAAAAAAAAACAAAAAAAACGACAGCTACAACTACAAACAAACAACAGCAACAGTAACAAACACAGCTGGGGCGACTGGGAGGCGATGCTTGCGCTAGCTGCTGCTGCAGCAGCGGACAGGAGTACTGGCGACTGCCTACACAGAATCCCAATGCCTGTGTCGTCCGCCGCTGCCGCCATCATGGCTGCTGTTGCTGATGCCACCACCACTTCCACTACCACTGCCACCACCGCCACCACCACCGCCATCTCCCCTGCTGCTGCTGCTGCTGCTGTTGTTGTCGTTGCTGCTGTTGCTCCCGCTACTACTACAACTACTACTACTGTTGCTACTACAACTGCTGCTACTGCTGCTGCTGTTTCTGCTTCTGCTTCTGTCGACACCGCCTCGTGTTTGGTTCCCAGTGTGACTGCCACTACCACCGTCACCGCCACCACAGACCCAGCGACATCAACGCACGGGAACTGCCTTGCTCTTGTCACTCTGGCACTACTACTATCCGCGCGCGGGTAGATTCTTCCATCCACCCCTGACTGGCTCCTCCCACCACCACCACCACCCTGCCACTCCCCTTCCTCCACCCCCATCCTCCCTCCACTCCACTCCCACCCCAACATAACCCCAACCCCCCTCAACCTTCCCCTCCCCTCCTCCACCACCACCATCCTCTCTCTCTCTCTCTCTTGTCAGGCTGGCTTGTGGTGTGGTATCGGTGTGGAGTCCGGGGGCAGCGCTTCATCAGTTTAGTACTCCGACAATATCACAACGATGACAACAGCACTGCTGGCGGGGATGGCTTCTTCAGTGCAACAACACCACCACCACCACCGCCACCACCACCACCACCGCTACCACCACCACCACCACCACCACCACCACCACCACCGCCATCACTCCAGTGCCAGTGCCAGTGCCAGAGTTGTGCCACCTCAGCTGTGTTGTAGTTGTAACAGTAAGCGCAAGGAGTATCGTTGCCACTACTACGACGACAACTACTAGAAGTTTTGCTGGAGATTGTTGTTCCGTTTGTTTTTTTGTGTTTTTTTTTTCATTGTTAGTTTTTTTTTATTCTTTTTTTTTTTTTTTTCAGTTTGTGGTGAGTGTCAGGTCGACAATTGACGAAGAAGAGGGGAAGTGGGTGGTGTAGTTTGTGGTGTCATGTGGTGTAGTGTGGTGGTGTGGGGGTAGTTAGCTATAGTACCGATCAGTATCGGTCAGCCAGTCCTCCACCCCCCACCCCCACCCCCCCACACTCCCTCCGTTCCACCCCCACACTCCCTCCCTCCTTCCCTCCCTCCCTCCCTCCCCACCTTGTCGTTGGTTGGTTGATTGATTGTCACTCGTGTGGGAGGGGGGAAGATGAGAAGAACCTAGCAATAGTGCAGTGAGTGATAAGTGAATGAATACAAGTGGGTGAGAAAAAAAAAGTGGTAGTAGGGCTAATCCACTACCACCACCACCACCACCCCTACCTCTCTCTCACACACACACTGGAGCGTCTAGGAAGCTGTGAAGGAAAGAAGAAAGGGGTGCATTGCTGCTACAACTACTGCTACAACTACTGCTACAACTACTACTAGTCGTGGAGCCCGTGCCTGGGTTCGAACAGCCACTGCCATGGGGAAGAAGATTCAGTGCATCGGCCGCTATGTCATGGACGGCCAGACCTTGGGCAAGGGCAACTTTGCCCGTGTGGAGCTGGCTCACCATTCCATCACAGCCGTTCAGGTGAGTGAGTGAGTCAGTGAGTGAGTCAGTGAGTTAGTGAGAGAGTGAGTCTTCTCCTCCTCTTCCTCCTCCTTTCTTTCACTCTCTTCTCAGTCCTCATTCCTCTTGTTTTTTCCTTTCTTCTCCTGCTTGTTCCCCCCTTTTTTTCTTATTCGTTTCTATCTTTTCTTCTTCTTCTTCTTCTCTCATTTTCCCTAAGATGTTTTTCTTCTTCCTCCTTCTGGTTCTTTTTTTTCTCATTCTTCTTTCATCGTCATCATCATCACCACCACCATCATCATCATCATCATCATCATCATCATCACCACCACTATCATCATCATCATCATCATCATCATCATCATCATCACCATCATCTTCATCATCTTCTTATTCTCGTTCTCCTTGCTCTTGTTTTTTTGTTCTTCTTGTTCTTGTTTTTGTTCTTCTTCTTCATCTTCTTCTCAGTCCCTGTCTAAGGTGAATTACACGTGCCCAGTGGAAGTTGAACTTCAAATAAAGAACAGAAAATTAAAATAGAATCAAATAATGAAGAACAAATGAATGAATAAATAAATGAATAAATAAAAAATAAGAAAGGAAAAGAAAGATAGTGAACGAACCCATCAACCAACACAACCAAATAATACCACAAGTTTATTTATATTTTTGTTGTGCTTTTTTAATATATTTTTTCTTTCTTTCTTTCTTTTGTTTGTTCGTCCGCTCATTCTTTCTTTCTTTCTTTCTGTATTAACTCTTTTTCATACACATCACCAGGCCATCATTCAATTTGTTTTCAGACAAAAACAACAACAAAACTTTATCATTTAATGTGATCTGAGTTGTATCTTTCAAACAAAAAACAAAAAACAAAACAAAAAAAAAAAAAAAAAAAAAAGGGGGAGGGGGGGGGGGGGGATTTTGTTTCTTATGAATTTTATGTTTGCTTATTTATTTAGTTAGTTAGTCAGTTTACTATTTCTGAATTTAGTTATTTAGTCATTTATTTGACTGTCTGGTCTGTCTTGTTTACAATATTATATTCATATATCAACTGTTTATTTATTTATCTGTTTGTTGATCTATTTATTTAGTCAGTTAGGTAGTTAGTTCTCTATTTATTTACGTGTTTATTTATTGATCTCATCACTTATCTAGTTTATATAATTTCTTATTGGATTGCTTTATAAGTTTATTCAAAGTGGATGCGTACGCTTACTGTTTCGTTGTTGTTATAATTACACCATCTTTTTTTTTTCTATCACCACCCGCCGGCCATGGTTTCCTTATTTTGTTTCTCTCTCACTCACTCACTCCCTCACTCACTCACTCACTCCCTCCCTCCCTCACTCCCTCCCTCCCTCCCTCCCTCCCTCACTCCCTCCCTCACTCACTCCCTCCCTCCCTCCCTCACTCCCTCCCTCCCTCACTCACTCACTCCCTCCCTCCCTCACTCACTCACTCCCTCACTCCCTCACTCACTCCCTCACTCACTCACTCCCTCGCTGCCACCCTGCCTTTCTGTTTACGTGTCACTACTGGCTTTCTCCACTGCAATAACAGAGCTCTTATATACCCTGCTGGCTTTCCTTTATTGCCCCATGTCCTACTCTTTCTGCTGGCTCTTTCCCTTCCTTTCCGTGAACTCTCTGTCTCTCTCTGTCTCTGTCTCTCTCTCTCTCTCTCTCTTTCTCTGTGTGTCTCTGTCATGGTCTGTCTGCCTGCCTGTCTGTCTGTCTGTCTGTCTGTCTCTGTGTCTTTGTTTTTCTGTCTTTGTATCAGTCCTCTCTTTTCCTGTCTCTATCTCTCTGTCTTTGTCTCTGTGTCAGTCTTCTCTCTCTTTCTGTCCCTCTCGGACTCTTGTCTATCTCTCTGTCTCTTTCTCCCCTCTCTCTCTCCCTCCCCCCTCACTCTCTCTCTGTCTGTCTGTCTCACTGTCTTTTTGTCTCTGTCTCTCTTGCACTCACTCCTCTGTCTCTGTCTCTTTACCTTTCTTTCTCTCTCTCTCTCTCTCTCTCTCTCTGTGTGTGTGTGTGTGTGTGTGTGTGTGTGTGTGTGTGTGTGTGTGTGTGTGTGTGTGTGTGTTACTCGCTTCCGTTTCGTACAGATGTGAGCGATGTTGTGTCTCTCAGTTTGACGCTGTATTATACTTGTACGTTATACATGTATTAAGTGTAACAACATTTATATGCGAATATGTCTGTGTGTCTCTTAGAACAACGGCAGATGTGTAAGTCGGCCAAAGTGCTAATATCTTCACCGTTGGAAAATAAAGACGAATTCATTCATTCTCTCTCCAGATGGTTCGATTCAGATGTAGCAACATTTCAGTGTTCCATGTTCTCTCTCACTCATAGCCTACATTAAAAATTCTCTTCCTTTCTTTTTCTTTCCTTCTACTTTCTTTACACTCGTATCCAGGCTTTTCTTTTCTTGTTTAACCTCCCCCCCCCCTTTTTCCCTATTCTTTCTTTCTCCCCCCTCTCTCCCAGATCTTTGATTTTCTGTCGCTCCGTTGCTGTGTGTAATGATATCTTAGCTGAGCACTCATCAGCTCTGTGTTTCAGACTTTTGAAAAAAAACAAAACAACAACCGTTTTGTTCGAAAAAGGCACAACGACATCATCGTCATCGTCATCATCATCATCATCATCATCAGTATCGTCGTCGTCGTTGGCGTTGACATCGTCTTCATCATCGCCATCTGTTTCCTCTTTTACTAATTCTTCATCTACTTCTGTTCTTCATCTAGTTTTTGCTGTTGTTGTTTTGTCGTTGTTTTAGTTGCTTTTGCTGTTGTTGTTGTTGTTGTTGTTATTGTTGTTGAAAAAAACAACACTTGATACAAAGCAGTCTTTTCCGTTGTAGATCACTATCAAGGATGAGCTTTCAATGACTGACTGGAGTGTTGGGTTTAGGCAAAGATCAGCCATCTGCTCCTGTTTATATTATTTTATATATTATATTATATATATTACACACACACACACACACACACACACACACACACACACACACACACACACACACACACACATATATATATATATATATATATATATATATATATATATATATAATAGAACAGATGTGGTGTTGCATATGTGGAGTGATGGCCTAGAGGTGACGCGTCCGCCAAGGAAGCGAGAGAATCTGAGCGCGCTGGTTCAAATCACGGCTCAGCCGCCGATATTTTCTCCCCCTCCACTAGACCTTGAGTGGTGGTCTGGACGTTAGTCTCTCGGATGAGATGATAAACCGAGGTCCCGTGTGCAGCATGCACTTAGCGCACGTAAAAGAACCCACGGCAACAAAAGGCTTGTTCCTGGCAAAATTCTGTAGAAAAATCCACTTCGATACGAAAAACAAATAATACTGCACGTAGGAGAAAAAAAAAAAAAAAAAGGGGTGGCGCTGTAGTGTAGCAACGCGCTCTCCCTGGGGAGAGCAGCCCGAATTTCACACAGAGAAATCAGTTGTGATCAAAAGAAATACTAAAACAAAATACAAATATACGGTACAGTCCGTACGCTTTGACACGTCCTGGAAACTGAAAACTGAAACTGATCACTCATTTTCCTCCCTCAGTCAGTTCAGTAGGTTGGATTGTTCAGCTCTCTCTCTCTCTCTCTCTCTCTCTCTCTCTCTCTCTCTCTCTCTCTCTCTCTCTCTCTCTCTCTCCCCTTCTCTCTCTCTCTGTCGATCGATCCAGTAGCCTGTCTCTCAGTGAGTGAGTCACCGTGCTATGTTATTGCAAAAAAAAAAAAAAAAAGAAAAAAGAAAAAAAAAAAGAAGAAGAAGAAGAAGAAGAAAAAGAAAAAAAAGAAGTGTTTTTGTAAAGCACCTATAGCAGATTTCTGGATAGTGTGCTTTGTTAGTATATATGATGATGATGATTATCATCATTATCATCATTATTACTATCACTATTATTATTATTAGTTGTTGTAGTTGTTGCTGTAGGAGGAGGAGGAGAGAGAGTCATCAGATCCTGATGGGGTATTGGGGGGGGGGGGGG
>NC_134895.1:24003812-24008812 GCF_041734735.1 Babylonia areolata
GTAATAATATCGATTCTTTGTATCAAATGATACATACAATTAGTTACGCGTTTATTTATCAAGATTTAGCATTAGTAAAAACAATAACAAAACAAAAAAGAGAACAACAAAAACAAAAACAAAACAAACAAACAAACAAAAAAAGCACCTGACAACTTCACACAATGTGAACAACAGTTCTGTTTTCATTTTGTTCAGAGAACCACGAATCCGCCAATAGCTCTTGAAAACCGTTAGACCTGCAATGTTCTCCAACAATGCGGGGTTGCTGTTAATTAACACTTCCGAATGGTATCTGGCTGCAAGTTCGGTGTCATACATCAACCCTTCCGTGGGGGCGGAACTGGGTGGGTGGGTGGGTGGGTGCAAACTGGGGGGCTCTTGTATTGTAAATTAGTAACCCCCCTACTCCTCTCGCTTCCCCCTCCCGACATACCGCCCCCCCCCCCCCGCACCCCACCCCCACGTGTGCTGTTTGTGCGTATTTGTACATCCCAGAAGTCGTATACATGTCTAGCACCCTGTATACCCAAAGCTACTTTCGGCTTGTCTCGTTGCCAGGGTAAATTTCTTACCTCCCCCCCCCCCCCCAGCCCCCGCACAAACAGTATCCCGTCTTCCCCGAGCCCCCTCCTACCCCCATGCCCCCCCCCCACCCCCCCTCCCTCCGTTTACGCCAGTCGTGTTTCCTCGAGGGAACTATTTGAACTGCCAGCATGATTCTGCAGGAGACAGTTTCATTTCGGGGAACGGGGGATGGGTACTATCCGACAAATCCTCAAGGGTGATGCCTGCTACTGAAAACCTCACAGTAACAGACAGCGACTAGGAATTGATGCATCATGTCTAGGTCGGTGTTTATCTGCAGGGGTGTGTGTGTGTGTGTGTGTGTGTGTGTGTGTGTGTGTGTGTGTGTGTGTGTGTGTGTGTGTGTGTGTGTGTGTGTGTGTATGTGTGTGTGTTTGTCTGTTAATGATTATTGCAATCAGTCTGGTTTGTAACTGTATCCCAAGAATGCATATTTCTTATCAGGGAACAGCCCCACAATCAATGATGCATATTGTGTGTGTTTCCCAAAACACATAAATCAATCATACTCCGCAGTATTTCCACTTGATACAGACTGCATATAATTCAAATAGATCCCCCATCCATCAAACACACACACAAACACACACACACACACACACACACACACACACACACACACACACACACACACATATATATATATATATATATATATATATATGTATATGTCTCTCTCTCTCTCTCTCTCTCTCTCTCTCTCTCTCTCTCTCTCTATATATATATATATATATATATACATATCTGTGTGTGTGTGTGTGTGTGTGTGTGTGTGTGTGTGTGTGTGTGTGTGTGTTTGTTTGTTTGTTTGTGTGACACTGTGTAATACTAAATGTAAATACTCATTAGTAAAACAGTCTGTCAGCAATTCCTTCTACCAGTTGCTGTTCTGTCACCTCACCAATGATGATAAATCTCTCGATATGATCCACTGAAATGACACAATGTTTTTGTCTATCAGGTATGGTTACAATTATTGGATTCAGTAAGCCAGATGGTTGTCAGTTTCAAATGTGTGTTAGGCGGCGTCAGATACACAGCAGATTTATTTTTGTTGCTATGTATTTTAGAAGTCCTTTTGTGATACCTGTCGAGATGAATTCATATTTCGTTGTTGGCAGCTTGGTTTTAGCATGTTTCAGTGACTAGTGTATCATCTGTTTAGGGTGGGGTTTTTTTTGTAGGTGTGAATATTCTGATTTCGGTGATTAGAGAAATTCCCCATCATGAAATCAAGTCAAGTCATGGATCCACTTCTCAGGTGGGATTCCTTGGCGATATCTTGTGATAGGAATCAGAGCAGATACGATACACAGCAGACGATGCTCTATTCTTTGATCAAAAGGAAAGGGAAGGTTAGCACTCAACCCGGGAAGAATTGATTTGTTGTTGCAGGGCATGGAGGAAATGGGTTTTGAGGGCAAGGCTGGTGGATTGAGGTATTTGGAGAGAGAGAGAGAAATAGAAAGACAGAACAGGGAGAGAGAGGGGGGAAGAGAGAGAGGGGGGTCTCGAGAGATAAAGAGAGAGAGATAGGAGAGAGATAAAGGCAGAGAGGGTGAAAGAGAGAGGGAGGGGGGAGGGAGGGAGAGAGAGAGAGAGAGAGAGAGAGAGAGAGAGAGAGAGAGAGAGAGAGAGAGAGAGAGAGAGAGAGAGAGAGAGGATCGATTAATCAATTAAACAAAACACCGTTGCTCCCGAAGTCGTGTTTTCGCCGCGATTACATTCTGTGGGCAAACACAATCCTTTTATTCCCTTATGAAGGCAAACACACTGATGCGCGAACGGAATGCGCACACTGCGGAAAGCTATAATGTACCACAGGCAGTCTTGAACTGACAGGACCGGAAACAAGCACCGGAAGCTGTAGAGTTCAAACAGAACACTCATGCGCACGCATCCCAAAGTCAAGGGTGAATAAAGTCACTCTCTAGCGCAGTTTTTATAAAAGGCATTATGCGGATCTCAATCCTTAGTTTACGCTTGTTGCGGTATTGTTTAGATGAATGTAGTCGCTTATATTCACTTGAGTAATTATTTCCGTAAAATTACGACAAAGAATTACAATACACAACGTTGTCGGTTCAGGGAAGCACTAAAACTGCTAAAATCTACATAGAAAAACAACAACAACAACAAAAAACAACAAAAAACAAAAAACAAACCCAACAACAACAGAGAACGAAAACTGGAATGTGGGCATTGTCAAGTGTATTGTCTGTTGTTGAATTTTTCCTTTTTCTTTTTATCACCCCCTCCTTTTTTTTTTTTTATCTCACGCGCTCTCATTCACATACAATAATATTGGAAAAGAAAGGTCACGGATGCTTGAAAACGGTCTTAGATGTACACGGCTGCAGATTTGTTTGTGCGAAATATCATACCGACAATATTTTTTGTTGAAGTATTATCGAAATTTTGCACACGAATGAAGTTTGTACTCAAGCTCGAACATGGTTACTGTAAGCTCTTTGATATTTTCGCTGCTCTGTGTATCTTATATTTCACATGTACCGATTAAATACCTATTCAAGATGACACGTTGCCTGTACATAACACACTGATCAAATATGGGAGGACATTGTCACACACTGATCAAATATGGGCTGAGCAGAATGAGGGTGTGGTGGGAGGTAGTTCCTATATCACCTAAAGAATCGAACAATTTCTGAAAAAAAAAAAAAAAAAAAAAAAAAAAAATTGATAAAGTTTTGAGCACGGAATTGATAACTGTATCATGGTTTAACTTCATGAAGATTACAGATTTGTAAGTCAATGAATGAAATCAGTTAATGAATAACGCAAGCGTTTGCTGTCGTAAACTGTACCAACAGTGTTTCACCAACGTTGCACAAGCTTAATGACTTACTTTTTTTTCTTTTTCTTTTTTTTTTTTTTTTTTGCTCACAGTCCTCAAAACGCAATCCAGTTTGTCCTTAAGACAGGGTAGACATTCGTGCACAAACGGAATGCACAATAGCTGTACAGTTAATGCCCCCTCAATACGGTCATGGTGGTGGCCGGAACCGGAAGTTAGCGCACACTGGGAAAAGGGAAACAATTGTTTACACGCATCCCGCAAACTCAACTCAAACAAAAAGCAGGGCCTGCTCTCCAGTACGGTTCGATGGCGTTACTTGCATCACAGTCTTTATTCGGTGGCATTTTGGTCGTCGTCGCCCTGTTGTGACAAAAAGTAATACAATACAATGCAGTGCAATGCAATACAATGCAGTACAGTGCAATGTACGACACAACACAACACAACAGCACAACGCAATGCAATGCAATGCAAAGCAACGCAATACAATTCGATGCATTACAATACCATACAATGTCTCTGCACCAGCGGAATGCGCAAAACAGTGAATGTGCCATAGTCATTGCATCGTGGGTAGAGCCGGAACCGGAAGCACACACCGGAAGCCTGTGCAGATGGAAAGGAACCCTCGGTTTACAGGCTCCAGCTAATTCAAAGGAAAAACAATTATCTTTTTTTTCTGGCGCGGTTGGAAGGAAGGAATTAAGCTGACTGGTCAGTCTGTGTTTGCGTTCGTGGCGTAATCGCTTGAATGTGATCGCTTGCTTTAGATTTGTGTTTCAGGGATTATTCTCTTTCCCTGAATTACGACTACGTGCTACGGGTTAAAATACACTCACTGTCAGTTTAGGAATGCAATAAAACCGATAACAAAACTCTACGTTGATAAATGATCCCTCAAATGGGGACCTGACTCTGTGTGTGTGTGTGTGTGTGTGTGTGTGTGTGTGTGTGTGCCAATGTATACTGTGATTTTTCTTTATATGATGATTAATATTTACATTATTGTCTCGGTGTGTGTAGAATATATGATCCTACATTGAAAGCTGTTGTGTACTACTGTTTCATAGGAGGCGTTTGCGCAATATTGATATTTCATTTTAATACTGCCTCTACTACTACTACTTCTACTACTACTAATACTAGACTACTACTGCTACTATCGTCATCATCTTCATCATCATCATCATCATCTTCTTCTTATTATTATTATTATTATTATTATTATTCAATTTTTAAAATAATTATTTCATTATCAAACTCTCTCTCTCTCTCTCTCTCTCTCTCTCTCTTCCTCACTTACCAACCACGTTTGGTCGCTCAAGGTAGCCTTCCTTATCCGTTTATGAACTTAAACATATTCATAAATGAATTGTAAACTAAACTCAGTTTGGGGGGGGTTTCATGAATAATTATAATATTATAAGCATTACTTGTGACTATACCTGCTGGATGTTTTACATTGAATGTTGTTATCATGTTCATGATGTAAATCAGCGGGGGACTGAATTGCATTATGTGGTTCTATGTCCTGCGGTACAGGTGAATACACACAGTCAGCTCTTTCAAGTCTGGCCTTAAAACTCACCTC
>NC_134895.1:24016312-24021312 GCF_041734735.1 Babylonia areolata
AAAGAAAAAACAACAACAAAAAACTAAAAAAGAGAAAGAAAAAAACAACAACAACAGCAAAAGCAAACAGACAAACAAACAAAAACAAAACAAGGAAAACAACAACTCGTCCTCACTTGACGAAAACCTGTATTTCGGATACGGTTTGTTTTACATTTGTTGCTCGCTGGTTCTTTGCATGCTAGATAAACGTCGTCTGGCCTCGTGCAACTTTTCTTTCGTGTATGTTTTCACGTTAGGACTCCACCAGGGAAGGTCGCTTCCACGTCTCCTGTAAAACCTACCAGTCTTCAGGCACAGTTAGCCGTCTGTATCACATCAGATATAAGTCAACCCGTGAGTGTGAAAGAACAGTAAGGAGACAATATGAAGCGACCATCCTTTTCTTATCCTTTAGCTGTTCACCGTCCTGACGTATTTGTAGGAATTATGTGTATGATTGTGTGTGTGTGTGTGTGTGTGTGTGTGTGTGTGTGTGTGTGTGTGTGTGTGTGTGTGTGTGTGTGTGTGTGTGTGTGTGTGTGTGTGTGTGTGTGTGTGTGTGTGTGTGTGTGTGTGTGTGTGTGTGTGTGTTCGTTTCGTTTATTTGTTTATAGTCTGTTCATCTAAGATGATGATATTAGACTCTCTCTATCTCTATGTGTGTGTGTGTGTGTGTGTGTGTGTGTGTGTGTGTGTGTGTGTGTGTGTGTGTGTGTGTGTGTGTGTGTGTGTGTGTGTGTGAATGAGAGAGTGCGAGAGAACGAACAAACGAACGAACGAACAAAAGAACGAAAACGTTTTGATGAACTTTGGCCATGGACCACAATTCAAAACCAGGGGACTGGGGGATGAGCATGGTAAGGGGTATTATAACACATGAATAGCATCACCCAATATCATCATTTTCACGGACCTGACATTTTACTTAATTAATTATGTCTGAGTAAATGGTTTATCCTTTTGATCGCATGGAAGACAGTGCGAGAGAGAGAGAGAGAGAGGAGGGAGGGAGGAGGTGGGAGGCAGACAGACAGACAGACAGACAGGCATAGACAAAGACATAGAGAGGACTCGCGTGGTGTGCCTATGAGCGAGCGAGAGTCAGTCAGACAGTGATAAGGTGGGACTAATCATGGTTCCCCCACCCCCACACCCCCCCACACCACCACCCCAGACAAAAACAATCAGCACCACATGAAGCAGACAAGATGGTGTGTGTGTCTATGCGTGCGTGCGTACGTGTGTGTGTGTGTGTGTGTGTGTGTGTGTGTGTGTGTGTGTGTGTGTGTGTGTGTGTGTGTGTGTGTGTGCGCGTGCGTGTGTTTGTGTGTGTGTGTGTGTGTGTGTGTGTGTGTGCGAGCGTGTGTGTGTTTGTGTGTGTGTGTGTGTGTGTGTGTGTGTGTGTGTGTGTGTGTGTGTGTGTGTCGTATGTATGTGTGCGTGTTTATGTGAGTGTGTATGTGTTTCGGGAGAGAGGAGGGGAGTGATGGGGGAGGGGGGGGGGGGTGTATGTCCACAGCCTGACCCACACCACCCACCCCCGCCTTCTCCTCCCCCACCCCACCCCGAATTCCCCCCCCCCCCCCCCCCTTCCCCACCCCTCGACCTTCCCTCTCACTCCTTTCCCCCTTCCGAATTTTTGTTCTTTCCCCCCCCCCCACCCCCTGTCTGGTTTTCCCCCTTACCCACACCCACACACCCACACCCACACCCACACCTCGCTTTACCCGAGGTTTTTTTTTTTTTCCTTAGTGACTGTCATCCCAACCGCTCGTGCGGCTCTGGTCCCAGTCCGGTGCAATAGCCTCAAACTACCCCCCCTCCCCTATCCCTGCCCCTCCGGCTGGGATTTTCGGGGTCATTCTGTGCTAGCCTCGAATGACCACGGGGTTAGTAATTTGTGACCAGTCGAGGTCAAGGTCCACTCCCTTTCCCCCCTTCTTGTTGGAAACTACCCCCCCACCCCCATCCCCATTTATGTTACGAGTTGGGGGAGGGGGGGCGGTGGCTGTCGTTATTGGCTAGCGTTTATCATATTTCATGCACTAAAGCGTCGAGTTAGTTTTGATTACAGTGTACAGTTTCACACAAACACACACACAAACATACACACACACACACGCGCGCGCGCGCGCGCTCACACACACACACGCACATACACACACACTCACACTCACACACACACACATACACTCACACACACACACGCACAATATATATATATATATATATATATATATATATATATATATATATATCTTGAGTCATCCACATGTAAAAAAACTGAATGATAAACGAACGAACAAACAAACAAACACATGGTTTATCATAACACGAAAGACTGCCCCCTATGGAAATGAAAGCTTTTATTATAATCACCGTGAAATGGCGCATAACAGTGCATTCCGCTTTACTAACCCTCTCGGCCTCAGCCCCCGTTCTCTCCACTATAACTCTACAGATGCAAGTGTTGGGGGGGGGGGTTCTACTTTGATAACAATAATATAGCAATAACATAATTATAACGAATGATAATATGATATTAGTAACATGTATTGATACTCCATTAAGTCGCGAGAGTCGTGTTAATAAGCTAGCTTAGAATGACCACTGGTTTATTTTTGTACACCAGTGAGAATGATCCCTATATCGTTTACGAAAATGGGGGGGAGGGGGAGGAAGACGGGGGGGGGGGGGGGGGGTATGCTTGTCATGAGGGGTGGTGATACAACCAGGGGGGTGTGGAGGGTGGGGGGTAGAGAGAGGTCAGTTCTGACTTGCTCAAGCTAACTCCCCGAATGTCATTTATTTCAGGCTAGTCTGCCGGAGACCTCAGGTTTTCATTCTGGACAAACCAGAATCGCCCGTGGGGTGAAAACCAAACAGGGGGTACAAATACTGCTGATACACCGGCTGTCATGAAACCCCAGCCAGATGTCCTTCACTTGTTTTTTTTTGTTTGTTTGTTTGTTTCCAGAAGGGGCCACCTGTTTCACTCGCTGACAAGTAAACAAGCAATCACGCTCAGTGACGGAATTTCGATTTCTTTGTTGTGTTTAAAAAAAAAAAAAAAATTAAGTCGTCTATTTTCATTATCGTTTTGTTCGCTGGTTGAGTTCGTCCGTGTTTATTTATTTATTTATCTATTTATTTATTTATTTATCTATTTATTTATCCCTTTATTTATTTATTTTGTTCATTTGTTTAAGCACTCATATTGGAGGGTTTAATGTATTTGGGATGAATATCTCTCTGTGTCTCACTCTCTCTCCATCTTTCTGTCTGTCTGTCTGTCTATCTCCCTCCCTCCCTCCCATCTCTCTCTCTTTCCCTCACCCCCTTCTCTCTTTCTCTCATTTCCTCATCTCGCTCTCTTTCCCTCCCCCTTCTCTCTCTTTCCCTTCCCCTTCTCTCTCTTTCCCTCCCCCTTCTCTCTCTTTCCCTTCCCCTTCTCTCTCTTTCCCTCCCCCTTCTCTCTCTTCTCTCTCTTTCCCTCCCCCTTCTCTCTCTTTCCCTTCCCCTTCTCTCTCTTTCTCTTCCCCTCCCCCTTCTCTCTCTTTCTCTTTCCCTCACCCCCTTCTCTCTCTCTCATTTCCTCATCGCTCTCTTTCCCTCCTTTCTTTCTGTCTGTCTGTCTTCCTCCCTTCCTCCCTCCCTCCCTATCTCTCTCTTTCCCTCACCCCCTTTTCTCTCTCTCATTTCCTCATCTCTCTCCCCCCCCCCCTTCTCTCTCTTTCTCGTTCCCTCCTCTCCCCTTTCTCCCTCTCATTTCCCTCTCGCAAGCTCGCACTGTTGCACGCACAATCAGTGATCATTACGCAGTGGTGAAAAAAAAAACCCAACAAACAATGGGATCACACCAAATGAATGCAATAACGGCAGATACTGTCTTACGCATAGAGAACGTCTGGTTTTTCCCACACCCACACCAACATTAGCTTCGTTTGACTGTCCCCTACCACCCTCCACACCCTTGACACCCACCACCCCAGCTTCTCCCCCCCCCCCCCACCCCCCCCAACCCCCTCCTCCCACTTCTCACTGACCTACGTGTGACCGACTCATCATGTGGCTAACCTCCATGGAATCCGATCTGTTCCTAACTTTGCAGAGTGGGCGGTGTGTCTCTGGTTCAGTGACTGGCTCTGCAAAGCCAGGAAGGAGGAGGGCTGCTGGCTGGAAATTCGATGAGTGATTGATGGGTTGTTATTGGTCATTAGCCAACAAAATTATCTGACCGTTATCATTATATTGATTTAAAATTTAAAAAAAATGAATAATCTATTGTATCGAATTGGAGGGACTGGGGTTAAAAAGAAAGAGGAGAGAAGAGAAGAGAGAGAGGCAGAGAGAGAGAGAGAGAGAGAGAGAGAGAGAGAGAGAAACGAACGAACGAACGAACGAACGAACGAACGAACCAGAGATAGAGAGAGGGAGATACAGACTGAGAAGAAGATAGGTCAACAGAATAAATGAACAGATAGGTAGATAGATAGATAGATAGATAGATAGATAGATAGATAGATAGATAGATAGATAGATATGCACACACACACACACACACACACACACACACACACACACACACACACACACACACACACACACACACACACACACACACACACACACACACACAGAGGACGAACGAACGCACCAGAGATAGAGATATACAGACTGAGAAGAAGATAGGTAAGCAGAATAAATTAATAGATTGATGGCTGGAAAGATAGATAGATAGATAGATAGATAGATAGATAGATAGATATGCAGAGAGAAAGAGGGAGAGAGAGACGTAGAAAATAAATTGAGTAGAATAAACGAATAGACAGACAGACAGTGTATTGGAGAAACTGAAGATGGTGTGAGGGTGCTGATGTACGTGTGCGAGTGTGTGCGTGAGTGGGGGCGGGGGGACGGGGTGCTTGAGGGGGGAGGGGGAGTCGTGGTCGTGGAGGTGGTGTGGAGGGCAGGGGGTAGAGATGCCTTTTACACGGAAATCCACCAGTCACGAAACT
>NC_134895.1:24033812-24058812 GCF_041734735.1 Babylonia areolata
CGCTCTCTATCTCTGTCTTTCTATCTCTTTCTTTCTATCACTGTCACTTGTCTCGGTCTATCTGTCTGTTCTGTCTGTCTCTCTACCCCCCACACCCCCTCTCTCTCTCATCAAGAGCATAATTTGCTTTGAGATGCACACATACCCATACTCACACGCACACACACACACACACACACACACACACACACACACACACACACACACATACATATTTTTTTCTTTCTTTATTCTATCACTGGTAGGTATGAAAAAAGGGCGCCACCTGAAAAATACAAATAACACACACGCACACACACACACACACACACACACACACACACACACACACACACACACACACACACACACACACACACACACACACACACACACACACACACACACACACACACACACACACACACACACAGAGCGGCAGACAGACACAAGCAACAATAACAATAACAACAACAACAACATCAACAAAAATTCCTCCCCATTCTGTTTCCTGAATCCACACCCGTCTCTCAACACAGCATAACGCGTGCTACGTACTGATACACAATGCCCCGCAAACCGACCACAAATGCTGTAAAAAGAAAAGAAAAAATAAAGAGAGAGAGAGAAAAAAAAGACAAAAAAAAGACAGAAATAATGAATGAATAAAAGAAAAACAAAATCAAACAAACAAATAAAAGACCTTCGGTTGTTGTAATGGTGGGTAGGGGGTGTAGTAGTAGGATGAGGGACAGGATGAGGAAGAGGTGGAGGAGGAAGTGGAGGATGAGGATGGGGTGGGGGGTGGGGGTGGAGGTAGGTCCGCTGTGATGCAGGAGGTGGAGGAGGAGGAGGAGGAAGAGGAGGAGGAGGAAGTGGGGGATGAGGGTTGGGGGGTAGGTTCGCTGTGATGGAGGAAGAGGAGGAAGGAGGAGGAAGTGGAGGAGGTGGAGGAGGAGGAGGTGGAGGGAGGAGGAAGAGGAGGCGGAGGAGGAAGTGGGGGATGAGGGTTGGGGGGTAGGTTCGCTGTGATGGAGGAGGAGCGGAGGAGGGGAAGTGGGGGATGAGGGTAGGGGGGTAGGTTCGCTGTGATGGCGGAGGAGGATTGGAGGGAGGAGGAGGGAGGAGGAAGAGGACGAGGAGGAGGTAGTGCGGGAGGAGGAAGAGGAGGAGGAAGTGGAGGGAGGAGGAGGAGGACGGTGGGGGATGAGGGTTGGGGTAAGGTTCGCTGTGATGGAGGAGGTGGAGAGGAGGAGGGGAGGAGGAGGAGGGAGGAGGAAGAGGAGGGAGGAGGAAGAGGAGGAGAAGGAGGAAGTGGGGGATGAGTGTGGGGGTATGTTCGCTGTGTTCGCTGTGATGGAGGAGGAGGAGGAAGAGGAGGAAGGAGGGAGGAGGAAGTGGAGGAGGTGGAGGAGGAGGAGGTGGAGGGAGGAGGAAGAGGAGGAGGAGGAGGAAGTGGGGGATGAGGGTTGGGGGGTAGGTTCGCTGTGATGGAGGAGGAGGGAGGAGGAGGAAGTGGGGGATGAGGGTTGGGGGGTAGGTTCGCTGTGATGGAGGAGGAGGTGGAGGGAGGAGGAGGGAGGAGGAAGAGGAAGAGGAGGAGGAAGTGGAGGGAGGAGGAAGAGGAGGAGGAAGTGGAGGGAGGAGGAGGAGGAGGAAGTGGGGGATGAGGGTTGGGGGTAGGTTCGCTGTGATGGAGGAGGAGGAGGAGGAAGTGGAGGGAGGAGGAAGAGGAGGAGGAGGAGGAAGTGGAGGGAGGAGGAAGAGGAGGAGGAGGAAGTGGGGGATGAGGGTTGGGGGTAGGTTCGCTGTGATGGAGGAGGTGGAGGAGGAGGAGGAGGAGGTGGAGGAGGAGGAAGAGGAGGGAGGAGGAAGAGGAGGAGGAAGTGAGGGATGAGGGTTGGGGGGTAGGTTGGCTGTGATGGAGGAGGTGGAGGAGGAGGAGGAGGAGGTGGAGGTGGAGGAGGTGGAGGAGGTGGAGGAGGAGGAGGTGGAGGTGGAGGAGGTGGAGGAGGAGGAAGTGGGGGATGAGGGTTGGGGGTAGAATGGCTGTGATGGAGGAGGTAGAGGAGGAGGAGGGAGGAGGAGGAGGAGGAAGTAGGGGATGAGGTTTGGGGGGTAGGTTGGCTGTGATGGAGGAGGAGGAGGAGGAGGTGGAGGAGGAGGAGGAGGAGGAGGAGGAAGTGGGGGATGAGGGTTGGGGTGTAGGTTGGCTGTGATGGAGGATGAGGAGGAGGAGGAGAAGGAGGAGGAGGGAGGAGGAGGATACAGGGGGAAGGGGGAGTGGAGGGAGTTGGGAAGCTTGGTTTCGGGGTGGGGGTGGGGGGCTGGGGGTAATGTGGGTGTTTAAAGGGTTGAGGGTTTTAGGGTGGTGGGGGTGGGTGGGTGGTGGTAGTGGTGGTGGTGACCGGAAGCTTCTGTGGCCATCCGGCAAATAACTTAATGGACTGCCCCCCAGACCCCTCCCCCCTCCCTCCCACCATCACCACCCCCGGGCCAGATTAGGGCCTTGGTACCTTGCTGACCGCAGCATCCTTTTGTCTTCTCCATCGGCTCGGCTCCACCCTACCCCCAACCCCATCCTACCTCACGCCACACACACACACACACACACACACACACACACACCCGTTACTCCCCGTCACTCCCTCCCTCACTCCCTCCCTCCCTCCCTCCCTATGTGCACTAACAGACGAGCAACCGGCCCACACAAACCGTTATCATGTGGCAAATCGATGGATCAGGTCGGGGCCTGGCCTGTCCTCTTTTATTATTTCTCTGTCTGTCTGTCTGTCTGTCTGACTGTCTGTCTGTCTGTCTGACTGTCTGTTTGTCTGACTGTTTCTCTGTGTCTGCCACTGTCTGTCTGTAGGACTGGGTCCTGTGGCGTGTCCTCTGTATTGTTTCTCTGTCTGTGTGTTTGTCTGTGTGTTTGTCTGTGTGTTTGTCCGTCTGTAGGATTGGGTCCTGGGTTGTCCTCTTTATTATTTTTTTCTGTCTGTCTGTGTGTTTGTCTGTCTGTCTGTTTGTATGTCTGTGTGTGTGTGTGTCTGTATGTTTGTCTGTCTGTCTGTCTGTCTGTCTCTCTGTCTGTTTGTCCGTCTGTATCTATCACTGTCTGTCTGTAGGTTTGGGTCCTGGCCTGTCCTCTTTATTGTTTCTCTGTCTGTCTGTGTGCTTGTCTGTCTGTCTGTTTGTATGTCTGTGTGTTTGTGTGTCTGTATGTTTGTCTGTCTGTCTGTCTCTCTGTCTGTTTGTCCGTCTGTATCTATCACTGTCTATCTGTAGTACTGGGTCCTGGCTTGTCCTCTTTATTGTTTCTCTGTCTGTCTGTGTGTTTGTCTGTCTGTCTGTTTGTATGTCTGTGTGTTTGTCTGTCTGTATGTTTGTCTGTCTGTCTGTCTCTCTGTCTGTTTGTCCGTCTGTATCTATCACTGTCTGTCTGTAGTACTGGGTCCTGGCTTGTCCTCTTTATTGTTTCTCTGTCTGTCTGTGTGTTTGTCTGTCTGTATGTTTGTATGTCTGTGTGTTTGTGTGTCTGTATGTTTGTCTGTCTGTCTGTCTCTCTGTCTGTTTGTCCGTCTGTATCTATCACTGTCTGTCTGTAGTACTGGGTCCTGGCTTGTCCTCTTTATTGTTTCTCTGTCTGTCTGTGTGTTTGTCTGTCTGTATGTTTGTATGTCTGTGTGTTTGTGTGTCTGTATGTTTGTCTGTCTGTCTGTCTCTCTGTCTGTTTGTCCGTCTGTATCTATCACTGTCTGTCTGTAGTACTGGGTCCTGGCTTGTCCTCTTTATTGTTTCTCTGTCTGTCTGTGTGTTTGTCTGTCTGTCTGTTTGTATGTCTGTGTGTTTGTGTGTCTGTATGTTTGTCTGTCTGTCTGTCTCTGTCTGTCCGTCTGTATCTATCACTGTCTGTCTGTAGTACTGGGTCCTGGCTTGTCCTCTTTATTGTTTCTCTGTCTGTCTGTGTGTTTGTCTGTCTGTTTGTATGGCTGTGTGTTTGTGTGTCTGTATGTTTGTCTGTCTGTCTCTTTGTCTGTCTTTCTGATTGTCTGTCTGTCTGTAGGTTTGGGTCCTGGCCTGTCCTCTTTATCATTTTGCGTGTGTGTGTGTGTGTGTGTGTGTGTGTGTGTGTGTGTGTGTGTGTGTGTGTGTGTGTGTGTGTGTGTGTGTGTGTGTGTGTATGATTGGGTCTACCCTGTGGGGATGCCGGGGGTCTTTCAGTATAAATAGCATCCCCGCCTTCTGGAAATTCTGTGCCAGAAATGTCCTCTTAATTCTGCGCTAGAAATGTCCTTTCTTTACTATCACTCTTTGTTTCTGCCTGTTTTCTTCCTTTTCCTGCCCTCCCAGTCCATTCCCCTTTCTTTTATCAAGCAAGCCTTGACACTTTTTTTCTTCTATTTTCTGCAGTCGGTGATGTACTATCTGTGCTGTTTTGCTCTGGCGATTAGGTAGTGAGATGTAAACACTGGGATAGGCACTGGCTGCCCATTCTGCAGTGGTTATTTGTCTCTATGGCGGTTTTGAATATATTGTTTTGTTTAGCTTTGAAGTATTGTTTTTTTTAACGACTTTTTTTTTGTGATCTGGGGATGATGAATTAAGCGGAGTCGCTGGCGTCCTCAGCATGGCCTAGTCGTATTTGCCAAAAGGAGCTAAATGTTTGGGATACTGTGTCATGAACTGTGTTTTTGTGGGTTTGTCTTAGTATTTTTGTTTGTTTGTAGATGTGACAGTTTTGTGTTGACGCGGCTGAGCATTTTATGGTTTGACAGTCCTGATATGGCCCTGTGTGGTCGGCTGGACTATAAGATACAAGAACAAGAACAAGGATTAGGTCCTGTCCTGTACTCTATATTATGTGTCGGTCTGTTTGTCTGTCTGTCTGTCTGTCTGTCTGTCTGTCTTCTTGTCTTTCTGTCTCCCTGTTTCTTTTCTCTCTCTCTCTCTCTCTCTCTCTCTCTCTCTCTCTCTCTCTCTGTGTGTGTCTCTGTCTCTGTCTTTCTGTCTCTGTCTTTGTGTCTCTTTCTCTCTCTCCCTCCTTCTCTCTCACTCTCCCATTCTTCTCTCTCTGTGTCTCTGTCTGTCTCTGTCTCTCTCTCACTATCCCATTTTCTCTCTCTGTCTCTGTCTGTCTGTCTGTCTGTGTCACACACACACACACACACACACACACACACACACACACACACACACACACACACACACACACACACACATATTTTAGCAAAGTATTATGAGCTATTGCCATCAGGACGACGCTACAGAACATTCAAGTTGAAATCCAGAGCTCTGAAGACTTTTATTCCACGTTCAATCCACCTTTTAAATTCTTGAGAACTGTGTGTGTGTGTGTGTGTGTGTGTGTGTGTGTGTGTGTGTGTTTACTGAGCTTAAAACGTGACAATTGGTTATAATGAATGTGCAATATGTAGGAAGAATAATGTGCAATATGCAGGATGAATGTACAATGAATATGTCTAATGCTAACGTCCATATTCTAAATATATTTCTGTTTAATAATTACGGTGCGGGTGTGTGCTGATTATCTGGTTGTGGTTTCATCTTTATTCTTATCTTATCTGTCTATTATAATCAATGTGCAGTATAGTAGGCTATGTTTATAATTATATTCAAATAATGTTTCTTAATTCTTTCTGTTTTTACATTAAGAATACTAGTTATTACCTGCAGTGTGTGGATGTATGTATGAAACGATGTATATGATATTTTTTTTTTTTACATTTGTATCTTCGTAATATTTGTAGGGGCTGTTGTTGGCTTTTACAGTTATGGTCCCCATGTTGTTTACTTGTCTATGTTGTGATAATGCACCTGACCAAATTTCTCCAGTTGGAGATAATAAAGTTATTCTTATCTTCTTATCTTATCTTATCTTATCTTATCTTATCTTACATACACACACGGGCGCTTGCGCCCGCTCTCTCTTATTTTTAATTTTTATTTTTACATCAATAGAGTTATTGTCATACTGATGGAAGTATTATAAAACCACTGGCTGTTTATCTCCATTAAGTATTTGAAAGACAATGAAACACAATAATTTGAATAAATCTCTCTCATGTTCATGTTCACTCCTTTCAAAGGGCCCATGCCTTTGTGAATAAAACATCTCAGTCTGAGTTTGATTTGAGTTTTAGTTTCTCTCTCTCTCTCTCTCTCTCTCTCTCTCTCTCTCTCTCTGTGTGTGTGTGTGTGTGTGTGTGTGTGTGTGTGTGTGTGTGTGTGTGTGTGTGTGTGTGTGTGTGTGTGTGAGTTACATTCGTAGGATGAGAGCATGAGCATCGTTAACTCTTTTTTGTTTTTTCTTACGCGAGTATTTGTGCAGTCCAGGAGCAGTAGACTAGCTTTCTTGTACTCCTTTGTTTTCTGTTTTTCTTTTCTTTTTTTTTTTCTTTTTACCGTCCCCAAAATGTTCATTTATAACCCAGGTCAGTTACGGGGAGGTGCAGACTGTAAAGTAAAAAAACACCGTCATTAAGGGCCTGCCCTGAAAAGCCATATAGACCTGCTGAAGAAGGGTTCGCTAGATCTTGCTTGATCTTTCGCTGGGGGGAGGGGAGGGAGGAGGAGGGAGGGGGAGGGAGGGGGAGGGAGGCGGCGGGGGGGCGGGGGTGGGGGTGGGGGGCAGTGGGGGGATGGAGGGGGTTGAGGGCGAGGTCTACATTTTGTTCACTTCTCCGAGGGGATATAACGGACGTTTATTCGTTGTTGTTTTTCGTCGTCTTTCTTTCGTGACTCAGACTCTCTCTCTCTCTCTCTCTCTCTCTCTCTCTCTCTCTCTCTCTCTCTCTCTCTCTGTGTGTGTGTGTGTGTGTGTGTGTGTGTGTGTCTGTGTGTGTGTGCGTGTGTGTGTTTGACAGACAGACAGATAGACAGTTAGAGAGGTATACATATATTTATACGAATGTTTTATTTGGAACACAGAAGTCTTTTGTGTGCTTCTTTTCTACTCATGTGTTTATTGTTTTCACCACTATTTCTCATGAATAATTTGCAACCTCTCCTCTTCCCCCATCCCCATATGTCACTCGAGACGTGCAGTTAACAACTGTCAGTGTGTCAGTGCTCATTGTGTAGAATTCGGGTGACATCTTTAGTTTCAGTTTCAGAACCGGAAGGAGGGGCTACTGCGTTCGAACAAATCCATATTCGCTACACCCCATCGGCTAGATAAAGATGCCCGACAGCAGCATAACCCAACTCGCTTGTCAAACCGTGAGTGCATGCTTGTAATTATCATTTGTGTACCTATCAGAGTGGATTTCTTTCTGCAGAATTTTGTTGTTGTTGTTGCCAGAGGACAGCACTCTTGTTGCCAAGGGTTCTTTTTTTTCAGTGCGCCAAGTGCGTACTGCACACGAGACCTCGGTTTTATCCTCTCATTCGAGATGACTAGACGCTCAGTTTGATTTTCCAATCAAACAGAGGAGAAATGATGAGAACGAGAATCGATCCATCCAACACCCTCACAGAAGACACAGTATTGGCAGATGAGATAAGCGTCTTACTCGTTCTGGCTCCTTCCTTCCTTCTTTCTTCTTCTTCCTGAAATCATTTAGATTCATAGGACGTTGTTCAGCAGCTACCTTTGAAGAATCACGCGGTTTAGTCTTTGAGAAAATTCAGGCTTTTTGCATCCCCTGATGGTTTGCTGCTAACGGCATAGGAATGGCCAGCGGGTGGGCGTGGGGGTGGGGGTGGGGGTGGGTTGGGGGATGGGGGTGGATCTAACCATTCATTGATCACCTAGGCGTGAAACGTTCTGCTAATTACCGCTTAGCTGTTGTTGTTGTTGTTTGTTGTTGTTGATGTTGTCGGACTCCCTCTATCTTTTGATGCGGGAATATTCCACACTCCTTGCTTGGTGGTGGTATTGTGTGAAGTGTGTGAGGGTTATCATTACAGAGCGCTGAGCTGCAGGATGTGTGTGGTGATGATGTTGCGTTACGATGGTTCCTCCACCCTCCTGCCCCCCGGGGGAAAAATAGAAATGGAGGGGGTGAGGGGAGCAGGGGGGTGGGGGGGGGGGGGGTTAAGGGGACCCATACAAAAAAAAAAAAAAAAAAAAAGAAGAAAACTTATTACGTCACCAATTTGTGAGTGAATAAATCTAAGGTGATTCTTTTTTTCGTTTTTTTTTTTTTCTCGCATGGACGTCACTGCACACACACACACACACACACACACACACACACACACACACACACACACAGATTTTTTTTATTTTTTTTTTAAAGACACCAGCAAAAAGAGAAACCAACACTGTCGGTAGCTGACCTCAACACGATCTAAAGCCCCCCCATACCCCACCCACCCACCTCATACTGTTACCTCCCTTAATGATTCTGTTTCCGGTTCCGGCGATGCTGGCTGGCCCTGTACGGTCGATCAGTCGCCATGGCACGAGGCCCCTGTCGCTTCTTTTTGATGACACAGGCGTGCATTTTCCGCTTCGCCGCGCTTGCGCAGCGGTGCGTGCACCGCGCGTGACAGTCAGTCCTATTCCCTGGGCCGGGTGGGATGGGACTGGAACTGGAACTTTTGCTGCCAACCTGCCTGTGTTGACACTAGCAAAGGGTTTGTGTGTGTGAGGGGAGGAGAGAGGGGGGCGGGGGGAGGGCGAGGGGGGACAGGTGGAGGGGTGTATGTGTGTTAGGGGGGATGGGGGTAGGGGGTGGTCAAGGCTTGCGGGAGGGGGTGGGGGTCTGTTAGCTTTGTTGTTGAAAGAAAAGGCATTTTGTTACGCTACGCAGCCGCCACCGCTGCGTGACGGTTTACTGCTTTGCTCATACTCTAAACATAGCAGTCGAGGTGTGTGTGTGTGTGTGTGTGTGTGTGTGTGTGTGTGTGTGTGTGTGTGTGTGTGTGTGTGTGTGTGTGTGTGTGTGTGTGTGTGTATATGTGTGTGTGTGTGTGTGTGTGTGTGTGTGTGTGTGTGTTTGTGTGTGTGTTTGTGTGTGTGTGTGTGTGTGTTTGTGCGTGTGTGTGTGTGTGTGTGTGTGTGTGTGTGTGTTTTGTTATTGTTGTTGTTGTTATTGCTGTTGTTGTTTGTTTGTTTGTCTCGTTGCTGTTTTTTTCAGTAGATGTGGTGTAACTTTTTTTTGCTTTTTTTCCCCTTTTTTATGATATATCAGTCGTGTCCGACTCTGGCCATCAGAAAAACAGAGGAAGGCGACTGTCGTTGTTCCGACAATTTGGGTTAGAATGTGATTATAGTGGAGAGAGTGTGCCTGTTGCCACCAGTTACAAACTCCGCACTCTCTCGGCCGAGAGGGCTTTAGGACAGTTTGCGTTTGTTGGGATGGTTCCCAAAGGCCAACCAGTTAGACCCCAAAGTTGCAGCACTGAGAGCCAGTGGCAGTCTTCGTGCTGTACCCAGCATCTATTGTATTGTATTGTATTGTATTTCTTTTTTGTCACAACATATTTCTTTGTGTGAAATTCGGGCTGCTCTCCCCAGCGAGAGCGTGTCACTACACTGAGAGCATCACCCATTTTTTTTTTTTTTTTTTCCTGCGTGCACTTTTATTTGTTTTTCCTATCGACGTGGATTTTTCTGCAGAATTTTGCCAGGAACAACCCTTTTGTTGCCGTGGGTTCTTTTACGTGCGCTAAGTACATGCTACCCACGGGACCTCGGTTTATCGTCTCATCCGAATGACTAGCGTCCAGACTACCACTCAAGGTCTAGTGGAGGGGGAGAAAATATCTGCGGCTGAATCGTGATTCGAACCAGCGCGCTCAGATTCTCTCGCTTCCTAGGCGGACGCGTTACCTCTAGGCCATCACTCACTCCATATATAGAAACCGAGATTCTTTACTCCTTTCTCCACCTCCACCTCCCCCACCCCCCGCACCCCGTCACCTCACTCGTACACCTAGATCTTGAGTTTCCATGTGCAACGTGCACTTTGCGCACGTAAAAGAGCCCACACTGACGTCACATCTAGGCCATCACTCCACGGATCAGTCTGAACGTTTGATTATGCAAGTGCGTGATCACGTGTCCACAACCACCACCATAATCACAACAAAACAAAAACAATAACAATAACAACAACAACAGAAACCCATCGCACCATCAGACGACGGACAACTCTATTGACCGAATTCCACAGAAGCAAGCTACGCGCGCCTTTAGCAAAATAAACATGCACACACACACACACACACACACACACACGCCAATCGAAGCCAGCAACGCTTGATTTCCCTCCAGCCCACCACCTTTCTTTATCTCCATCGATATCCTCGCTCGTCTACATCAAGAATCGTGACACAAGCAAACCTTTTTGCTGATCAGGTTAGGGTTATTCAGGGCTCTTGTCGACCTTTTCAAATATCTTTCTCTCTCTTTTTTTTTTCTTGTTGTTATGTCTCGTCATGTCCTTAACCTTTATGTGCTCGCCAGAGTTGCCTCATCATCAGTCTTAATTAATTAAGGCACGCTCAGAATTTATCTCTGGGCTCGGTCCGTCAAAATCAAATTTGATTCGGTCTAAGTGGATGTGCGGATTCAACCAAGGTGTTCATTTACTTATTTATTTATTATTTATTTATTTATCATTACTTATTTTTCTCTTTTAAAAAAATTGTTTCTAAATTCATTTATCCTTTTTTTTTTTTTGTTTCTTGGGAACTGGTGAGTGGTTTCTGTTAAACGAACAAGTAAAGAAATCTTTCACGAACGTTCATACTTCTCCAAAATGCATACCCCAAGCTTTGAGAAAAAAAAGACAGTGGACTAACTGACTATAATCATGCTGGGCTACGTAGGCGCCCCATTGAGGATCGAATTGAAGTTTAAAGAACCAGCATAAAACAGAAGAGGTAGAGAGGGGTAAAACATGAATTAATGATTAAACATGAGGGACTAACACTGAACATTGCAGAATGGACGGGAAAACCATTTGCAAGAGACCCAGGCTTTGAAGCACAACCGACAGACCTGGAGGAATCTGGTGAACAGTTCTTCTGTGCGGCGCTTCAGTGACTCTTCACTGAAATGAGGGAAAAGAAGAAGAAGAGGAGGAGGCGGAGGAGAAGAAGAATAAGAAGAAGGAAGAAGAGGAAGAGGAGGCGGAGGAGAAGAAGAATAGGAGGAGGAGGAGGCGGAGGAGAAGAAGTAGGAAGAAGAAGAGGAGGAGGCGGAGGAGAAGAAGAAGGAAGAAGAGGAGGAGGAGGCGGAGGAGAAGAAGAAGGAAGAAGAAGAGGAGGAGGCGGAGGAGAAGAAGAAGGAAGAAGAGGAGGAGGCGGAGGAGAAGAAGAAGGAAGAAGAGGAGGAGGAGGCGGAGGAGAAGAAGAAGAGGAGGAGGAGGCGGAGGAGAAGAAGAAGGAAGAAGAGGAGGAGGAGGCGGAGGAGAAGAAGAAGGAAGAAGAGGAGGAGGAGGCGGAGGAGAAGAAGAAGGAAGAAGAGGAGGAGGAGGCGGAGGAGAAGAAGAAGATGAAGGTGGAGGAGAAAGCGAAGACGAAGAAGGAAGAGGAGGAGGAGATGATGAAGAAGAAGAAGAGGAGGAGGGGGAAGCAAAGAAGAAGAAGAAGGAAGACGAGGAGGAAAAGGAGAAGGAGGAGGAGGAAGAGGAGGAGGAAACAAAGAAGAAGAAGAAGAAGGAAGAGGAGGAGGAAAAGAAGAAGAAGAAGAAGGAGGAGGAGGAGGAGGAGGAAAAGGAGGAGGAAGAGAAGAAGAAGAAGGAGGAGAAGAAGAAGAAGGAGGAGGAGGAGGAGTAGTAACAGAAGGAGAAGGAGGACAAGGAGGACAAGAAGAAGAACAACAAGGCTATGTAGAGGATCAAAATGATATCTTGTTTAAAAAAGGAGAGAAAAAAAAATCAAACAAAAAAACCGGAAACCAACAACAGAGAGAGAAATGCATCCATCACCACACGGACACCCCTCTACAATGTCTGAAGCGCCGTGAACGACAAGTGGCTCGGAGGACGTCTTAGCACTCCACAACATTCATCACCTGAATGGTTGAAAGCAGCACCACAGAGAGAGAGAGAGAGAGAGAGAGAGAGAGAGAGGGAGAGAGAGTGAGGAATGCAGATACGGATACAGATAGCTTAATCATGAGACCAGAGCCCCTATGAAGGGATAAATAAACAAAGTCTGTTAGAGAGAGAGAGATACGGATTCGGATATTTTATTCAATATAGGCCATGGCCCCTCATGAAGGGGTGGTGTAAACAAACATTACAGAGGTAATATATTCAGATATATAACATAACACAGTTGTAACCTGAAAATGAGAAAAACAGTCATTATCTGCATTTAGTCTTATTCACACATAATAACAAAAAAGCGGAAAACTAGCACACACTCAACTGCATATTGTATTTCTAATCTTTAAGGCTTTATACAAGTAAATTGCTAGCTGTTTATTAACGTGTTCCTTAGTGGATGACATAAGCAAATACAGTCTGAACAAGGAGGGTTGCCTATGAAATTTTGAAGGTATCAGCTGATTTCTAAGATCACTTAACACAGGACAACAAAGTACAAAGTGGAGTTCACTCTCCGTCGCACTTTTACATAAAGGACAAATAAGGTCACTAACCTTTTTTCTTTCTTTTTTTTTTTTTTTTTTCTTTTTTTCCAGACGTGCGTTGGTTTTTAATATTATTATTATTTATATATATATGTGTGTGTGTATGTATATATATATATATGTATATATATATATATAGAGAGAGAGAGAGATAGATAGATAGATAGATAGATAGATAGATATATGTGTATATGTGTGTATATGTATGTATATATATATATATATATATTTTTTTTTTTTTTTTTTTCTTTAAACTCGAGCAACTTGAAACGTTTAACGGCAATTTACCTGGAAATCGGATTGACTGAACTGTTTGATTATTGGGAAATGGATGGGGGGGATAGGGTGGGTGTTTGAATTCGACTTATTAATTGTCCACTACTGATAGTGCAATCCACATTTATCCCGCCTCTGGTTTCTGTGAAAGTTCTTTTCCTTTTTTTTTTTTTTATGAAAGACAATGGGTTGTACTCTGTGTGTGTGTGTGTGTGTGTGTGTCGTCCGCTAATATTAACAAGTGTGCGCGTGCGCGCACGAACAGGCACACACATACTCCCATTGCCCCCCACGCCCCTCTTTATCCCATTTTCTTCACATGCTTTGTATACATACTTGATTCCCCACCCCAACCCATCACCTCCTTGCCAGTGGTTTGGTGGCGTCTGGATTTGGTGTGATCCGAGTAGCGTGAAGCGTTTTTCATGTGCAACAAAAAAATGGTCTCTCATAATTCTACATCATTGTGGAGTGAAATGTTACTTTTGTGTGTGTGTGTGTGTGTGTGTGTGTGTGTGTGTGTGTGTGTGTGTGTGTGTGAACATTTTCCATTCGATATCCTCCTTACACCGACCCAACCCCCTTCCCACTCTCCTTCAGCAAGCAAGGAATCACCTAGTGTTGTGTCTCACAAGAGAATTCACAAAAGGAAAAAAAAAACTCCATTCGAAATCACTCAGTATGATTTGTACATAATTTAACTTTACTGTATGCCACTTTTTCTAGTAAAAGTGTAATATAATATGTCTCGATTTCAGTTTGTATTTCTTGGTATTTTTTCATCTTTTTATTTATCTATTTTTATTTACTTAAGTTTTTTTTAAATTTAAAAAAAAAAAAAAATTCTTACATGTTTTTTCAAAGAAGAAACGTGCTTTTGATGAGTTTACTTAAGCTCACATATGCCTCAATTTGCAAACTAAGTCGTGTTTTATTTATTCATTTGTTTAATCAGTTATTCATTTTTGTGCAGTTGAGCACAATAACGTCTGTTGAATGCAACCGTGTCAGAGAGCGACTGTTCAAGAAAAGAAGGATGAGTGGCCATGTGAATGCAAGAACTGAACGAAAGCGGGCAGGTTTTTTTAACGGGTTAACACTTTATATGAGGTGGCTGAGGAACGCAAGTGACACAAATGTAAAATGTATTTATATTATAATGAAAATGAGTAAAATGGTTATTAGAATAATGATACAATACAATGAATAGTCTTACGCTGTCATCTCTCAATTGCCAAGGCCTTGGTAATTTTGCTAAAAGAAGGGATGTCCTTCAATATCTGAGACAAAAACAATACTCTATATATTTTCTACAAGACACATTTTCTTCCTAAATCTGAACGTCAAATTAGAGCAGAATGGGGATATGAATGTATTTTTTCATCCAAAAATAAGAGATCTAGGGGGGTAGCTATTTTACTTAACAACAATTTTGACTTTAAGATAGAGAAATGCATCAAAGATAGCCAGGGAAACTACATAATTCTTATAATAAATACTATGGGTAAACAAATTGCTCTAGCTAATGTATATGGACCTAATAGAGACGACCCATCATTTTTTAAAGACATCAGTCAAAAACTTGAAGATCTGTTAGTAACAAATATCATAATAGCAGGAGACTGGAATCTTGTTATTAACCCGAATTTAGATTATCATAATTACAAACATATTAATAATACTAAAGCAAGGGATACAGTACTGGATATGATATCACAATTAGAACTAGTGGACATTTGGCGAGAATTTAATCCAGAAATTTTACGATACACCTGGAGAAGAACAAATCCATTTCAGCAAAGTCGGTTAGATTTCTTCCTAGTTTCTGAAACTCTTATCTCTGACGTAAAGAATGCAGACATTTGTTATGGATATCGTAGTGACCATTCCCTCATAACATTAGAAATGATGTTTAAAGCAGAAAAGAAGCATAAACCTTTTTGGAAATTTAACTCTTCCTTGTTAAAAGATCAGATATATGTAGAACTTGTTAATGAAACTATTGAAAGGGTAAAGGAACAATATGCAGTATTGATATATTCCCGGGATAAAATCAAAGATATTCTAAATAGCGAATTGCACTTCACAATATCAGACCAATTATTTTTAGACACCCTGTTAATGGAAATAAGAGCAAATACTGTAGCATATGCCATTAAAAAGAAAGGAGAGCAAAGAGTAAAAGAAGGAGGTCTGGAACAAGACATACAGGCGATAGAAAAAAATAGTGATAGAAGTGTAAAGGAAGCATACCAGTTAGAGGAAAAGAAGAAACAATTAGAAGAAATAAGAAAAACAAAAATGGATGGGATCATCATTAGATCAAAGGCAAGATGGGCGTCACAGGGAGAAAAAATAACAAAATACTTCTGTTCACTAGAAAAAAGACACTTTGTGAGTAAACAAATGCTAAAATTAGTTACAGACAATGGACAGGTCTTAACGAAAACAGAGGAAATGTTAGAAGAAACTAGGTCTTTTTACCAAGAACTATATAAAGAAAGAAATACACAAGAGGTTGACTTAGGTACTTATGTCACAAATCTACCACATTTAAGTGAACAAGAAGCTGAGGTACTGGAGGGAATTATTACTAAAGAAGAAGCATCTATAGCATTAAAGAATATGAATAATGACAAAAGTCCAGGAACTGATGGAGTGACAGTCAATTTCTTTAAGTTTTTCTGGAAACAACTTGGGGATTTTGTAGTCCGTTCTATTAATGAAGGATTTTACAAAGGAAGAATGTCTATAACACAAAGGGAAGGGGTAATAGTATGTCTACCTAAAGCAGATAAGCCTAGGGAATTCTTAAAAAACTGGAGATCAATTACTCTTTTAAATGTCACCTATAAAATTGGAACAACATGCATTGCAAATCGAATCAAAGCTGTCTTACCAAAACTGATAAATGAAGATCAAACGGGGTTCATACCAGGAAGATATATTGGGGATAATTTAAGATCTATGTATGATATGATTCATTACCTGGAAAAAAAAGAACCTACCAGGACTGCTCGTATCGATAGATTTTGAAAAAGCTTTTGACTCGATTAATTGGGGGTTCATGAAAAATGTACTGAAAGAATTTGGATTTGGGAAGGATATATGCAACTGGGTAGCCTCTTTTTATAATGATATAAAGTCTTATGTAGTAGTTAATGGAAAGGTATCCCAACACTTTGATATAAATAGAGGGTGTCGTCAGGGAGACCCGATATCGCCTTATTTGTTTGTCCTATGTTCAGAGATACTTGCATGCAAAATTCGTAACGACGAAAAAATAAAAGGTATAAAAATATCCGACACAGAATTTAAAATAAATCAGTTTGCAGACGATACAACATTCACATTAGAAGGAGACAGATGCTCATACGAAAGGTTGTTTGAAACACTAAATGAATTTGAAGATATTTCAGGCCTAAGACTTAACTTTGAAAAAACAATAAATGTTTGGTTAGGAAAAAAGAAAAATTCGCCTGAAAGATACTTAGTTCACAAAGAGATGCAATGGAATCCAACAAAGTTCAAAATATTGGGAATTTGGTTTACTAACGAAATATCAGACATAACAAAAATTAATATTGCAGATAAATTTGTTGAAGTCATTAATCTATTCAAAACGTGGGCAAAAAGAATATGTACGCCTTTGGGTAGAGTGGCAGTACTAAAGTCCTTAATACTTACAAAATTAACTTACTTATGGATTTTACTGCCCAACCCGCCAGAAAACGAACTGAAAAGACTGCAAAAAATGTGCTATGAGTTTGTATGGGACAAAAAAACAGACAAAATCAAAAGACAGTATTCGGTGCAAAACATTGAGCAAGGAGGTATAGGAATACCGGATATAATAACTTTCGTTAGGTCCTTAAAATTGTCATGGGTAAGGAAATTATACACAGGAACCCAAAAGTGGAGGCAAATACTACTTAAACAATGTCCAGAAATAATTAACTTAAACTGTTACGGAGCCAAAAGATTTATCAAAAGTAAATGTAACCACTTCTGGAAAGATGTATTCGTAGCATTTGATGAATTCAACAACCACGTAAAATTACAAAACTACAAAGAACTTGTATCAGAACCTATATTTTATAATGACAAATTTAAAGTAGGTAACGTTGATTTTTGTTTCAATGACTGGGCAAAAAAGAATGTGTATTTAGTAAGAGATGTATTAAGTGAAGACGGAGGCTTTCTGAGCCATGAACAATTCTGTAAAAAATGGAACATAAGAGTTAACTACTTACACTATCAAAGTTGTACACAAGCAATAAAGCAATACACTAAAAAGGAAAGGATAGTAATAATCAACAACGAAAGTAACCAGAACACAAAAGCATTAGACATGATATGTAGAGTTACAAAAGGATCAAGAACATACTATAATATTTTGCTTGAAAAAATAGAAATATATGACATAAAACCGTTCGGTAATTGGGAGAGAAAACTGGATGTTGTAATAGATTGGAAAACTGCTTTAGAGTTAATTAAGAAGACGAAAGAAATCAAACTAAAATGGTTCCAAATCCGAATTTGCTTTAGAATTTTAGTCACAAATAGTATTCTTAGAAGAATGGGATTGACAGAAAGTGAAAAATGCAACTTTTGCAATATTGAAAAAGATACTATACATCATTACCTGTGGGAATGCAACTACATACAGTCTTACTGGTTAGAACTAGAAACATTATTGAAAGATAAATGCCAAGGGTGTGAGAGATTATCATTTAATACTGAACTTATTTTGTTTGGAACTGACGACAAAACGAAAACAGACGAAGTACTCAACCTGATTATATTATGGGCTAAATTTTTTATATACAAAAGCAGAATCAATAAAATCAGACCAACAATATCAGCATTCGTGAAGGAAGTACAGTACAACTACCGCACTGAAAAATATGTGTCCAGAATAGAAATGCGCTATAACAAATTTGAACAGAAGTGGTTCCCGTACATGGGAATAATAAGCGATTAAAAGGATTAATATGATACATCGGAATATATAAGAATGGTTAAAGAAACTGGTTTTTGCTGTCATTATCATTGCTGTCTTATTTCTACTTTAGTGTATTTCAGTTTTGCATACACACTGCCAACCACACGTACAGACATACCGGCGACAGGCGAATATCTGCAACACCATATGCTATACCTCAGTTGCCATTTATGTATCAGTGTTGAATTGAAAACTCAAATGCTTTGGTGCCATTATGCCAACATTCAAGTGTTTGTGTGTAGCCCATTTCGTTTGCCAATGTCTGCGTGTGTGAATGTGCGCGCGAGAGTGTGCGAGAGCGAGCGTTTTGAGCATATGTGTGTGTTGGGAGGGGAGGGAGGGGTGTGTGCGTGTGCGTGTTTGTGTCTGGCTGTTTGCTACTCTGTGTATGTAAGAGAGAAAGAGAATAACATAATGATCGGACAGATGGCTAGCTTAGAATATACACAATATTATTTAACAGGTTTTGATGTTTTCATAACAATAATAATTGATAATATTGTTGTTTTTTTCTTCATGATTATGTTTGTACATTCTAAGAACCTGTTTTAAACTGGATTAATATCGGTGTTCCCTCGATGTCTCAGAAGGAGATTATGTTGCTAGTTTTGTGGTATATTGACCGATGCATTACACGTTGAGTATGGGTGTGTGTGTGGGCCTCACTGTGTGTGGGTGTTTGTTGGGATTGGGGAGATGCAAAAACAAAAACCTTGCAGTTGGATGAATGATATAACTTCAGTGAAGCGAGGGACAGTGTTGATGTGTTTTTCCTTGAAGCAGATTCTATGGTGTAATGCTTCATTGTTTTTCTTGGAATCAATGTATTTTGTTATATTGTTTACCCAAAATTTTAATGTGAAATGTGCTTACATGTTTCTTGACAAATATAACCTTCTCTGCAAGGGAAAAAAAAAAAAAAAAAAAAAAAAAAAAAAAAAAAAAAAAAAAAAGGTCACTATCTTTATGTTGCCTGTAACGGTAATAATGCGTAAACAAATCAGAAATTCCAAATCTAAGCTTTGCCATGATACATTTTAAATGTCTATCCATATTCATAGCCAAATAAACTGGTATCGTATGTCTCAAATTAATCTGTCTGTAAAAATCAAAACGATTACTATCTTGGATATGGCTCGACCATTCCTGCCAACGACAGTCGATTAGTCTCGATCGAAGTATACGTAGAAATCCGCTTATATCTTCTACTCCTTGATTTAGCCACACGTAAGCAAAGCCTAAATCATGCAGTTTTATTCTCACCTTTGACACCCAGTTAGTTCTACCTCTATTATCCAAATCATGTAACATGTTGTAGGCTTTCCTTGGCAGTCTTACGTTTTCCATTCGCATTATTTTTAACCAATAAGAAATACATCTGACAATCGAATTCAAATATATCGGATATCGATTAGTTTCAGCATAGATTAAATCATTAGGTGTTTTCATAGTCACCCCAAGAAATTTCTTTAATGCTAATAAATGAACTTTTTCACAGTGAATTGCTGATTCGTAAAGACCCCAAATTTCAGCTCCGTATTGTGTAATAGGTTGAATCTGACAGTCAAATAATTTCATAAACAATTCAAAAGATTGATTTTCTAAACTGGATAATTTTTGCATGATACAGAAAAGCGCATATTTCGCTCTGCTTGCAAGGTCTTTACATGCAACAGTAAAACTAAGTTTTGACGAAAAATAAATACCTAAGTATTTATAAACATTCACAACTGGCATAAATATTCCATTGTAAGTCCATTTTTCTCTGATCCCTAAATACCCTCCTTTTCTAAACACAATTATATTACTCTTTAACATATTGACTTTCAACTGAAGTGAAGTAGCAGCTCGATATAAATTATTTAACTGTGTTTGCAATCCTATAATTGTTTCAGATATTAAAACAATATCATCAGCCAAAAGAAGTATAAATATTTCTAAGAAGTCACCAATAAACTGTGCGCCATGCTTTCCATGACTAAGAACTTCAGAGGTCAATTCGTTTATGAACAGAGAGAACAAAACAGGGCTGCATACGTCTCCTTGCTTCACACCAGTTGTACACTGTATGTAATCAGACATGCTGCCTCCACATCTCACCCTTGCTTTCACACATTTATACATACTCATCACACATTTAAGTAACTTTCCATTAACACCTGCTTTCAAGAGAATAGGCCAAAGAATAGCTCTGTTAATGGAATCAAAGGCTTTTTCAAAATCTATAAAGGCAACATATAATTTACGAAAACTGAGAGAGAGAGAGAGAGAGAGAGAGAGAGAGAGAGAGAGAGTGAGGAATGCAGATACGGATACAGATAGCTTAATCATGAGACCAGAGCCCCTATGAAGGGATAAGTAATGTCTGTTAGAGAGAGAGAGAGAGACACAGAGAGAAAGAGAGAGAGAGAGAGAGAGAGAGAGAGAGAGAGAGAGAGAGCTTTGCTAGGGATGAAGAAGGCAGGGGTAGGAAGGAAGGAGGGAGAGGAAAAACGCTGGTCTGTATGGTTGATGCACCAGAGAGATAGATAGACAGACAGACAGACAGACAGTCAGACACAGAAAAACAGAGAGGTCAAGTTTAGCTAGGGATGAAGTAGTCACGGTGTGGGAGGGAGGGAAGGTGGGAGTGGAGAGATGCTGTGGGGCTGGAGATGGACAGGGGGAGGGTGGTGGTGGTGGTTTGTGATGAATGTAAAACGAACCTACCCATCCACATCCCTTCCAACCCACCCACCTCCCACCCCACTCCCGACCCAGACCCCCTGTTCCTATCCACGCACCGGAAATCGACCTTTCAACGTTTGATGTGTGTGTCGTGTGATCCAGTGGATAGGTCCCACAGATTACGTCTTTCAGGTCTAGACTTGTGTGGAAAAAAAAAAAAAAAAAATCCCCGCCACACCCTACAACCCCTAGAGAGTAAAACTGGGGTGGGGATGGGTTTTGTAAGGGAGTGAAACTGGGGTGGGGATGGGTTTTGTAAGGGAGTGAAACTGGGGTGGGGATGGGTTTTGTAAGGGAGTGAAACTGGGGTGGGGATGGGTTTTGTAAGGGAGTGAAACTGGGGTGGGGATGGGTTTTGTAAGGGAGTGAAACTGGGGTGGGGATGGGTTTTGTAAGGGAGTGAAACTGGGGTGGGGATGGGTTTTGTAAGGGAGTGAAACTGGGGTGGGGATGGGTTTTGTAAGGGAGTGAAACTGGGGTAGGGATGGGTTTTGTAAGGGAGTGAAACTGGGGTAGGGATGGGTTTTGTAAGGGAGTGAAACTGGGGTGGGGATGGGTTTTGTAAGGGAGTGAAACTGGGGTGGGGATGGGTTTTGTAAGGGAGTGAAACTGGGGTGGGGATGGGTTTTGTAAGGGAGTGAAACTGGGGTGGGGATGGGTTTTGTAAGAGAGTGGGGTAGGGATGAGTTTTGTAAGAGAGTGGGGTAGGGATGAGTTTTGTGAGAGAGTGAAACTGGGGTGGGGATGGGTTTTGTAAGAGAGTGAAACTGGGGTGGGGATGGGTTTTGTAAGAGAGTGAAACTGGGGTGGGGATGGGTTTTGTAAGAGAGTGAAACTGGGGTGGGGATGGGTTTTGTAAGAGAGTGGGGTGGGGATGGGTTTTGTAAGAGAGTGAAACTGGGATGGGGATGGGTTTTGTAAGAGAGTGGGGTGGGGATGGGTTTTGGTAGGAGAGTCGACGGGCGCAATAGCCGAGTGGTTAAAGCATTGGACTTTCAATCTTAGGGTCCTTGTTCGAATCTCGGTAACGTCGCCTGGTGCGTAAAGGGTGGAGATTTTTCTGATCTCCCAGGTCAACACATGTGCAGACCTGATTGTGCCTGAAACCCCTTCGTGTGCAGCATACGCAAGCCGAAGATCAAATACGCACGTTAAAGATCCTGTGATCCATGTCAGCGTTCGGTCAGTTATTGAAACAACAACATACCCAGCGTGTACACTCCCGAAAACGGAGTATGGCTGCCTACATGGCGGGGTAAAAACGGTCATACACGTAAAAGCCAACTCGTGTTCGTAAGAGTGAACGTGGGAGTTGCAGCCCTCGAACGAAGAAGAAGTAAGAGAGTGAAAGTGGGGTAGGGATGGGTTTTGTAATAGAGTGAAACTGGGGTAGGGATGGGTTTTGTAATAGAGTGAAACTGGGGTAGGGATGGGTTTTGTAATAGAGTGAAACTGGGGTAAGGATGGGTTTTGTAACAGAGTGAAACTGGGGTGGGGATGGGTTTTGTAATAGAGTGAAACTGGGGTAGGGATGGGTTTTGTAATAGAGTGAAACTGGGGTAGGGATGGGTTTTGTAAGGGAGTGAAACTGGGGTAGGGATGGGTTTTGTAATAGAGTGAAACTGGGGTAGGGATGGGTTTTGTAACAGAGTGAAACTGGGGTGGGGATGGGTTTTGTAAGGGAGTGAAACTGGGGTAGGGATGGGTTTTGTAATAGAGTGAAACTGGGGTAAGGATGGGTTTTGTAACAGAGTGAAACTGGGGTGGGGATGGGTTTTGTAATAGAGTGAAACTGGGGTAGGGATGGGTTTTGTAATAGAGTGAAACTGGGGTAAGGATGGGTTTTGTAACAGAGTGAAACTGGGGTGGGGATGGGTTTTGTAATTGAGTGAAACTGGGGTAGGGATGGGTTTTGTAATAGAGTGAAACTGGGGTAAGGATGGGTTTTGTAACAGAGTGAAACTGGGGTGGGGATGGGTTTTGTAATAGAGTGAAACTGGGGTGGGGATGGGTTTTGTAACAGAGTGAAACTGGGGTGGGGATGGGTTTTGTAATAGAGTGAAACTGGGGTGAGGATGGGTTTTGTAAGAGAGTGAAACTGGGGTGGGGATGGGTTTTGTAAGAGAGTGAAACTGGGATGGGGATGGGTTTTGTAAGAGAGTGAAACTAGGGTGGGGATGGGTTTTGTAAGAGAGCGAAACTGGGGTGGGGATGGGTTTTGTAATTGATTGAAACTGGGGTGGGGATGGGTTTTGTAATGGAGTGAAACTGGGGTGGGGATGGGTTTTGTAATAGAGTGAAACCGGGATCGGGATGGGTTTTGTTTGGTGAAAGCATGAGGGAGGTGAAGTGAAAGTGTTAGGGGTGGTGGTGGTGGGGTGAGTGTGGGGTAGAGGGCTGGGGAAGGGAAGGGGCGGATGACTGAATGAACGTTGGAGGGAGGGAGGAAGGGAGGGAGGGAGGGACGGGAGATGCTGCGGTTGAAAAGGCGTTGTTTGATGGATTCAGTATGTGATCTGTTAGCTAACGTGTTAGTTATATATAGATTTTTTTTTTTTTAATTGGGGGGGGGGTTCATGGTCGCTAAATTTGCTCGTTCTGTTCCTTTTGTTTCTTTCTCCCTTCTTTTATTTCTTTCTGTTCTTTATTTTCTTCCTTTCTTACTTTCCTTTCTTTTTTTGCCCCCTTAAATTTCTCTACAAAGAGAAAGGTGGCTGAACAGTAAAGACGCTTATCTGCCAATACAGTGCCCATGAGGGCCTGGGTTCGAATCCCGCTGTCGCCCTTTCTCCTAAGTTTGGCAGGAAACTCAAACTGAGCGTGCAGTCATTCGGATGAGACGAAAATCCCAGATCCCGTGTGCAGCACGCACTTGGTGCACTGGAAAAGAACCCATGGCAACAGAACGGTCGTCCTGTGGCAAAATTCTGTGGAGAAATTTAAGGTCCGCTCTGATAGATACAGATATATGATTATATGCATGCATTCAAAGCCGGACAAAGAAAGCGCGTTTGGTTTTGCTGCTGGCCAGACATCTACCTAGCAGGTGTGGTGTAGCGTATATGGATTAGTCCGAACGTAGTGACACGTGCTTGAAAAACTGAGAGTGAAAACTTTTCTTTCTTTTCTTTTCTTCCTTTTCTTCTGTTTTGTTGTTGTTGTTGTTGTTGTTTTATTGCTTTTTTAATCTCTTCTATCTTCTTTCATTTTTCTTTCTTTCCTACTCTCCTTCCTTCGTTGTTTCTTCTTTTTTTTTTCTTTCTTACCTTCTTTTTCTTTCTTTCTTCCTTTCTTTCTTTTTTCTTTCTGATCTGTTCTTTCTTTCTTTATAGTAGTTTTTTTTTCTTTCTTCTTATTTCTTTCTAATTCTGTCTATTCTTTCTTCCTTCTTCCTTTATTTCTCGTTCTTCCCATCTTTTCGTTCCAGTGCACGGCGATCCTCATCAAATTCCTGACGATTGATTTCATCTTTTACTTTATCTATTTGGTGTCCTTCCAGCGTTCCTTTGTTCCGAGCCGCGCGGGCTATTGGGTCGCAGCGCCGTGCTTATGTTACTCCCCTTCTGCAAGAGGAGAGAGGACTTTAGTTCACAGAATGCTGGTAATCGTTAAATTGTGTTTCTGTAGGGTGGGGGTGTGAGGGTGTGCGGGTGGGGATGTGTGGGGGAGTTCTGTGTTTGGGTGTGTGTTGATCTGGGTTTCGATTTGGGGTTTCTGTAAGGGGGGTGGGGGGGTTGGGGTAGGGGAGCAAAGGGGAGGGGGGGCGGCGGGGGAGGGGGCTGGGGGGGTAGGGAGGGGTCTGGGTGTTTGTATGTGTCTGGGTCTCTGAGATCTTCAGTTTTAACTCACTCAGTACGGCCAGTCCTCTCTTCTCCTCTACACGGACCCCTCGGATGTCCAGTGGGTATCTCAATGACCCAACCTTTAGCTTCCGTCGTCAGAATTGTGGTATTCTTTGTCAACATTCACGTCTTCACGTATAAGAGCCTTCCGCTTGCAATATTTTGATGGTGGTAATTGGGGTGAAACGCTGTTAACGTCGTCTCTTTCGCCGTTCGTATGGAGAGAGTTAATTAACGTCTATTCACTAGAAGTGTTATCAGACAGAAAGAAGAGAGGTAGCGGGTGAAAGAGAGGGAATGCTTGTGAACATCAGTGTAGGAAAGTGTTGATGTATGTTTTTTTAGACTAAATGAAAATAAGTCTATTATCAGAAATAGAAAAAAAATAAAATAAAATAAAGAGATGGTGGTGTGTAATAACTGAAGTGCTATAGGAGGAAAATTAAGGATATGCATATCAACAAGTATTGACTTACAACGATGTAAATATAGATAACGACATAAATTGAAATACACCAGAGGAGGATGCCAGCTGGACTGGAGTTTAAAATTTCCGAGAACATTCTAAGCATTGAATAATCATTCAGTGTTTTCAGT
>NC_134895.1:24073812-24076312 GCF_041734735.1 Babylonia areolata
TTCCATTTGTAGTAATCTCAACCAATAACGTATACACCTGACTGCAGAAACTAGATATAACGGGTATCGATTCGTTTCACCATATACTAAGTCATTTGGCGTTTGCCTATCTACTCCTAAAAATATCTTTAATGCAAAAGTGTGGACTGATTCACAGTGAACAGCAGCTTTGTCTAGACACCACAATTCGGAGCCGTATTGCACAACAGGCTGCACTTGTGTGTCAAATAATTTGATAAATAAATCAAAGGAAACATTATTGAGCATATGCAACTTTTTCATAATACAAATCAATGCATTTTTGGCTCTGCTTGCTAGATCTTTGCATGCCCCAAAGAAACTCAAGCGTGTGGAGAAAAATATGCCCAGATATTTGTAAACATTGACAACTGGCATCAAACTACCATCATGCATCCACCTTTCTCTGCTGCTCAAATAGCCACCCTTACGAAATACTATGATATTACTTTTCAACATATTAACTTTTAATAGGAGTGAAACTGCTGCATGGTGAAGGTTGTTCAACTGTGTTTGTAAACCTATAACAGTTTCTGACATCAGAATAACATCATCCGCTAACAAAAGTATGAATAATTAAAAGGAATCAATCGGAAACAAAGCCCCATGTCTTCCATTATTAATTACTTGGATTGCTAATTCATTAATGAATAAAGAAAACAAAATCGGACTGCAGGCATCCCCCTGTCTAACCCCAGCTGTACAGTTAATAAATTCAGTCAGTTTATCGCCGCAGCGAACTCTAGATCTTACTACATTATACATGCTTTTTACACATTTGTAACGTTTACCTCTTATACCATTCCTAAGTAAAACTGGCCACAGAAGATTACGATTGACTGAATCAAATGCCTTTTCGAAAGGAATGAAAGCAACATACAACTTACGATTAAACGAAAACTGTTTCTGTACTAATGCAAGCAACGTAAACATGTGGTCTACAGTAGAGTATCTTTTTTTAAAACCGGCTTGGTGGTCACCTGTGATGTCATTTTCATCCACCCATTCTTGCAATCTCTTATTGATAATCATTCCATATAATTTACCACTTATGTCACTTAGGGAAATTCCTCTATAGTTATTGGGATTATTTACATCACCTTTCTTATAAATGGGCAAAATTATTGATTTAATCCAGTTATTTGGGTAAATACCCTTTTCAAATAATTTATTGAATAATTTAAGAAAGAAAGGAACTACATGATCAGTGCAATTCTTAAACAGTTCACTAATGATTCCATCAGGGCCAGCTGCTTTACCATTTTTAAGTTTCCTTATTGCCAACTGTACCTCTTCTGTAGATATTGGTCTATTCATGTATTGATCTGTGTCATCAAGTATATCATCATCATGTACAGCTTCATTTTCCACATTATCTACATTTGGTTGTAACAACTGCTGAAAATGTTTAAACCAAGTATCTATTTCAATGTTATTTCTTGGTTGTTTTCTTTTAAAAGAGAGTTTACTGATATTATTCCAAAATTCCTTTTGACAGTCTATAGAAGCTAGAAGCTTATCTATTAAAGATCTATTAAATTCTTTCTTTTTTCGCTTTATCAAATGTTTATACTCTCTTCTCGCAATCAAATAAACATCTACGTCTTCTGTTTTTAATGTCCGTTGACTAATTCTTGACAAAGTCCTTACGTTTCTTTTACTCATGGTACACTCTTGATCAAACCAGTCATCACGTGCCTTCTTGCTATTAACACGCACACATTTTTTCATACATTCTGCACTTTCTTTTATACATTCATTAAACAATAACAATGCATTATTTATATCCACATCTACTAAATTTATTGCATTATCAATTGCTAGTCCTCATTTCATCATTCCTTAGAGTATCACGAAACAAATCAGCATATTCCTCATTCCATATTAATTTTTCAATGACTATGTCTTGCTCTTGTTCAGTGACATCAAGATTCTTCCCTTTAGGAAAAAAACAACATGACGTATCAGTGGTAAATGATCAGAATCAATGCGTCCAGACACAATTACTTCACTTGAATCAAATACAATGGTGAAAAGTTCTTTTGAAAATATAAAACAATCATTGACACTGCTTCCAGCTTCAGAAATATATGTATAGCGACCTTCACGGTCGCCCTCACATACGCCATTCAAAATATTTAAACCTAAAGCAGTGCACATATTCAGCAGTAATTTTCCATAATTATTTAAGAAACAATCTTCAGAACGCCGAGATGTACTAACAGACCTACTGTCATGCTGCATAATAAAATCATCTTTCACAGACAGATCTTGAGAGATGTTTGAAGTCCTACTATTCAAATCACCATTTAATATAACATAAGCATCGTGTGCCAATAAACAGTCAGTCAGTCTTCAAGTATACAAATCCCATTATCAATATCAAAATAAGTATAAAAAGGAGAGCTTTCTGGGGGAATATACGAGCAAAAATACAAGATATCTTTATCAAGTCCAAATAACATCTTATCAATCAGAAATA
>NC_134895.1:24081312-24083812 GCF_041734735.1 Babylonia areolata
CTTAGCAGATAATTCAATTTCCTCCTTTGAATACAGCGCACTCGGAACATACGTTCTAATGTTTAGTTTACATGGTCAGGTGCTGAATCACACATTGACACGTATTTTTGTATAACCCCCCCTCTCCCCCCACCAAAAAAAGAAGAAGTGTCATGGAACGAATAACCTATTTCTGTTGTATAGGCAAGCGTTTCGCAAGCACTGGTTCGATAAATTACATCACTTCTCAGATTTGCATCCATTTTCGGTCATGGTGGTTGCGCGCGCGATGACGATTGCCGGAAAGTGCAATGCACACGTTCACTTCACTAGAACCCGAAAAGTTGAATGAAAAGTTGGGGGTTGGCATCTTCTTCTTCTTCTGCGTTCACTCGTATGTACACGAGTGGGCTTTTACGTGTATGACCGTTTTTACCCCGCCATGTAGGCAGCCATACTCCGTTTTCGGGGGTGTGCATGCTGGGTATGTTCTTGTTTCCATAACCCACCGAACGCTAACATGGATTACAGGATCTTTAACGTGCGTATTTGATCTTCTGCTTGCATATACACACGAAGGGGGTCCAGGCACTAGCAGGTCTGCACATATGTTGACCTGGGAGGTCGTAAAAACCTCCACCCTTTACCCACCAGGCGCCGTCACCGTGATTCGAACCCGGGACCCTCAGATTGACAGTCCAACGCTTCAACCACTCAGTTGGGGGTTGGCATCAATATTCAAGGAATCTCTGTCAATGGGGAAGTAAGGAAACCAAAGTCAATGTTTACAAAATCGCTGTATTTACATTTTAGAATCTACAAACAAAACTCTTAGGATTTAAATGAACCGCGGAAAAAAATAACATTACATTGAATTTGAAGCATTTCAAAGTGAGTTAGAAAAAGGTTCAAAGAAATATGTTGAAACGTTTTAAGAATAAACAGGGAAAAACTTCAAAGAAATATGCTGAAACACTTAAAGTATGTAGAAAAAAAGGGTAATAGAAATACGCTGAAGCGTTTAAAGTAAGTACAGAAAGGTTCAACTTTTCCTTTTTTTTTCGCAAACATCTATCTTTTGTTTAAGAAAAGAAGATTCATAATTTAGTCTGTATTCTGAATAATTATGATGTTTTTCAATGCCGAATGAGAAAAGAAAGCACTGTGCAATCACTACTAGAGTGCTTCTTGTTCATCTTCTTCATCTACTGCCTAGTGCCTCAACCCCCTTCGTGTGTATAGACTCGCAAAAAATCAAATACGCACGTTAAAGATCCTGTAATCCATGTCAGCGTTCGGTTGGGTTATGGAAAGAAGAACATACCCAGCATGCACACCCCCGAAAACGGAGTATGGCTGCCTACATGGCGAGGTGAATAAACAAAACGGTCATACACATAAAATGTTACATGTCTGTCTGAGTGTGTATGTGTGCGTGCCTGAAATATGATTGAAGGACACAGGAAACGAATGATGAGCGCCCAGTGGCAGCCGTCAGTCGGCTCTACCCAGGTAGGCAGCCTGTTGTGTAAATGACCCCGTGTTTATAAAGCGCTTAGAGCTTGGTCCCTGACCGAGGATAGGCGCTGTATCAGTATACATCTCAATCAATCAATCAATCTGCAGGATCATCATTACTGCCATCATTTTCAAGCGACTGTGCAGCGACATGGAGCACCAAGCCAGGCATGTCATCAGAGAACATTCCAGAAATTTGGTCAACTTGAGAATCATCCAATGTATGTGTGACCCCTACCCTCCCCTCCCCTCCCTGACCCTCTCCCCCCTCCCCCCCAACCGCTTCCCTACCAAAAACAAAATTGTACATCGGATGTTTAAAACTAGCGGATGCACACTATGGTTTGTATACTGTCTCTTTCTACATGTCTGTCTGTCTGTCTGTCTGTCTGTCTCTGTCGTTGTCTCTGTCTCTGCGTCTCTCCGTCTATGCCGCTGTATTTACCCCTCTGTCTGCCCCTCTCTTTTCTTTCTGTTCTCTTTGGGGGGAAAGTGTTGAATGCAGTGGTGGTAAGATATAAATAAACAAATAAATAAAGACACGAATAAAGACATAAATAAATAAAGTCATAAATGAATGAATAAATAGATAAAGACAGAATTAAAATTTAAAAAAAATCCAAACAAACGAACAAACAAAAAAACATGGAAGATAGGCGTTCACATTGATTTTCATGGTCTCCTGTTCTCAACATTGCACAAAATTATGGTGGGTTGGCTTTTACGAGTACTGGATAGGGCACGAAAGCACAGAGCTTTATGGGTGATAACTATTTGATCGTTAAAAAAAATAAAAATAAAAAAAAAATTAAAAAAAATAAATCGGTGTCAAGTCGTGGTCTCAGTCTAAAAAAAAAAAAAAAAAAAAAAAAAAAAAAGTGTTTGGTGTCAACTCCTGTTCCGTGTCAAACTGGTGCAAAGTAGGTCAATCGATTTGGTTCTGTTGGTCAAACTCTGCGGCAGGCACTGAAAACTCCACTTCAGCAGCTGAACTCAAGCTTTT
>NC_134895.1:24093812-24101312 GCF_041734735.1 Babylonia areolata
GATAAAGAAAAGAACATGACACAATAAATCGACATCACAAATCAGCCAAAAATAATAGCAAATACATTATCCTACAACGTTCACGAAATAACGGTTCGAATTCTCTTCAGTGCCTCATGTATGTCATATCGCCAAGTTGTGTAGTCAACTCATGTCTTGACGACATGAGCAAATTAAATGTAAACGTACATGGGTCTTTGTAATATATTGGTTGAACTAACTTTTGTCTGAGGTCACTTAAGGCAGTGCAACATAATAAAAATTGTTGTTCATCTTCCTTTCCTAGAGTGCGTAATCGACAGGCATACGTCGGAGGAGAGAGAGAGCGAGAGAGAGAGAGAGAGAGAGAGAGAGAGAGCGAACGAAGACGTTTTATTGCACTTTGACCATGGACTACAATTCAGAACCAGTCTGTTGTTTTTCAAGTCAGTTACCTCAGAGCATTCTTTAAGAATGAGTCTACACATTGCAGGGAATATATCAAGACCACAATAATCGATTTCGTTTTAGCCTTTTTAACTGACACACACAATGAATCGCTAAGAAGTCAACAAATGAACAACTTATTCCATGTTCTCCAGGCTGTCCATACCCAACCCTTCAGATGCACACAGCGGAACAGGCTGTGTGCTTCTACATCAAATATTTTGAAATATACCGAAAATAACATTTCTGTGGACTTTTGAAATGCCTTTCACAAGATTTGCCTTTTGTTTCCCTTTTGCAAGAAAATGTTCAGTCCCTATTATTTTTCTTTTTCTTTTTTTTTCTTTTTTTTGGGGGGGGGTGGGGTGGGGGGTGGGGGCATGTCTAATCTTTGATATAACTGTTCCAAAGCAACAATGTTTATTTACTACCATTGTTTCTCCTCAAACCGCTAACGCCGTTTGATTGGCAAGTACAAGGCCGACTTGATTGGGTGGGTATATAATATATGGAGGGGCATCACGCTTTTGTTGTTGCTAGAAATCCATATACATATGTAAGGTACACACACACATACACACACAACCACCCACCCATCAATCCACCCCCCCCTCCCCTCCTCCCCCTCCCCCCGCCCCCCCCCCCCCCCCCCCCCCACACACACACACACCGAAAGTGAAATAAAGCCTGCACGCACGCACATACACACACGTTTTGCACGTGCACACGAATTAGTTTCGCGCGCGCGCGAACTGTCAGACTCAAACTCCCACACAACACATTGATCAGATAACACTGACAGCAGAAATACTCCCTTCCTCCCTTCCTCCCTCCTTCCCTGCCTCCCTCCCTCCCCCTTACTTGTTTCAACATTAATCATTCCAGTGTTTTTGACAGTTGGGGGGGGGGGGGGTGGGGGGGGGGGACGTTGTCATTTTTCGCCCTCAAAGCGACAGTTGTCCTCGCTACAGGAGCGCGGAGTTCCAATTAGCGCTGTGTGCCGTGTTACACCACTTGCAAGCATGAATGGGGCTGTTGTTGTAGTTGTTGTTGTGTTAGTGGCTTCTCTCTCTGTGTGTGTGTGTGTGTGTGTGTGTGTGTGTGTAAATGTGGGTGTGAAAGAGGGGGTGGATGGGGGTGAGCTTGTGTGTGTGTGTGTGTTGAGTATGAGTGTACGTACGTGCGTGTGTTTGCTTGTGTGAGTGTGCGTGCGCACGCGCGCGTATATGTGTGTATTATGTTTGAGTGTGTTTGTTGTTGTTGTTGTTTTTGTTGTGTGTGTGTGTGTGTGTGTGTGTGTGTGTGTGGACAGACTGGTGGACAGGACCAGTAGACGAGATAAGCCACATTATGAGAAAGGAATGAGGAGAAGAGCGAAGGGAGAAAGAGAGAAGGAGGAGGAGGAAAAGATGGACAGAGCCGGATGGGAAAAGAATGAAACGAGGAAAGGAGAGAGACAGACAGACAGAGGGGAGAGACAGACAGACAGGCAAACAGAGAGAGACAGACAAACAGACAGAGGGAGAGAGACAGACAGACAGGCAAACAGACAGAGTAGAGAGAGAGACGGACAGACAGACAGACAGAGGGGAGAGAGAGAGGGAGAGAGAGAGCCAGACAGAGTGGAGAGAGAGACGGATAGACAGACAGACAGAGGGGAGAGAGACAGACAGACAGACAGGCAAACAGAGAGAGAGAGAGAGACAGACAGACAGACAGAGGGGAGAGAGACAGGGAGAGCCAGACGGGCAAACAGAGAGACACAGAGAGAGAGACAGACAGACAGAGAGAGAGAGAGAAAGCCAGACAGGGAAACAGAGAGACAGACAGAGGGGACACAGACAGACAGAGACACAGAGAGAGACAGAGACAGGCAAACAGAGAGAGACGGAGAGAGAGAGAAAGAGAGACAGACAGACAGACAAACAGAGGAGAGAGAGAGAGAGCCAGACAGGCAAACAGAGAGACAGACTGAGGGGAGAGAGAGAGACAGACAGACAGTGACAGAGAGACAGAGAGAGACAGAGACAGGCAAACAGAGAGAGAGGGAGAGAGAGAGAAAGAGACAGACAGACAGAGGAGAGAGAGAGAGAGAGAGAGAGAGAGAGAGAGAGAGAGAGAGAGAGAGAGAGAGAGAGGCAGTCAAACAGAGAGAGAGATGGACACATTGTTATGTCGGAACCTTGGCCAGTAACTTGCGAAGTCATCAAGTCAGGGGTGTCAAGCAGATCGACATCTTGTTTTGACCGGCTTTTTTTTTTGTTTGTTTTATATGTTTTTGTTTTGTTGTTGTTGTTTTTTTCCCCCGACCAAACCCCCGCTTCCTTTCCTAGGCTAGCTCTAGCTAGTTTAGTAAACTACCTCATGCATGACGGTGGTAAGGTTAGCCAGTTGGCTAGCTGACTAGGTTACCTCATCGTGAGTGAGTGTTGGACTGGACTGATGGATTGATTGATTGATTTCGGTTGATTTCACTGAATGCATGATGGAACAATGGCTATGAAGAAGAGGCCATGGGTGGGCTCAAAGGTGTGGGGGTGGCAAGCGAATGGAGTGTGTGTGTGTGTGTGTGTGTGTGTGTGTGTGTGTGTGTGTGTGTGAGAGAGAGAGAGAGAGAGAGAGAGAGCGAGAGAGAGAGCGAGAGCATCTTACCTCGAGGTAGCTGGCTTGCTTGCCAGGTAAGTTTACCTCATGCATGATAATGATAAGGTTCTGGTGAAGGAGATAGTGATGGTTTGGATTGATTCGATTGATGGGACTGATTGATGGATATTGACTGATTGATTGATTAACTCTCTCTATACGAACGGCGAAAGAGACGACGTTAACAGCGTTTCACCCCAATTACCATCATCAAAATATTGCAAGCGGAAGGCTCTTATACTGAAGACGTGAATGTTGACAAAGAATACCACAATTCTGACGATGGAAGCTAAAGGTTGGGTCATTCAGACACCCTCTGGACATCCGAGGGGTCTGTGTAGAGGAGAAGAGAGGACTGGCCGTACTGAGTGAGTTAATATGGATACTTATATAGCACCTATCCTCGGTCGGAGACCAAGCTATGAGCGCTTTACAAACACGGGGTCATTTGCACAACAGGCTGCCTACCTGGGTAGAGCCGACTGACGGCTGCTACTGAGCGTTTATCATTCGTTTCCTCTGTCATTCAATCAGATTACAGACACTCACACATACGCACTCAGACACACATGTAACATTTTAGGTATATGGCCGTTTTTTTGTATTTTTATTCATTTGATTACCCCGCCATCTAAAGCAGCCGTATTCCGTTTTCGGGGGTGTGCATGCTGGGTATGTTCTTGTTTCCATAACCCACCAAACGCTGACATGGATTACAGGATCATTACACGTGCATATTTTATCTCCTGCATGCGTATACACACGAAGGGGGTTCAGGCGCCAACAGGTGTGAACATATGTTGACCTGGGAGATCGGAAAAATCTCCAACCTTTACCCACCAGGCGCCGTCACCGAGATTCGAACCCGGGACACTCAGATTGAAAATCCTACGCTTTAACCATTCGGCTATTGCGCCCGTCAATATGGATGGATAGGGATAGTGACATAGACAATAGAAAGTGAGAGAGAGAGAGAGAGGGGGGGGGGAGGAAGTGGTGGACGAAGAGAGAGAGAGAGAGAGGAGGTTAGCTGGAGGCGTAGATTAGTGTGTGTGTGTGTGTGTGTGTGTGTGTGTGTGTGTGTGTGTGTGTGTGTGTGTGTGTGTGTGTGTGTGTTTGTGTATACACGTGTGTGTTTGTGTGTGTGTGTGTGTGTGTGTGTGTGTGTGTGTGTGTGTGTGTTTTATCTTCAGTTTAACGTCTATTCACTATAAGTGTTTTTAGACGGAAAGAGTAAAGTAGTGTATAAAGGAAAGGGAGTGCATGTGAATATTAGTGTAAAAAAGTGTTCATGTTATGTATCAGAGGAAAGGTATATTATTATAAGAAAAAGTCTAAAGAGATTGTGTGTGTGTGTGTGTGTGTGTGTGTGTGTGTGTGTGTGTGTGTGTGTGTGTGTGTCTATCTGTGTGTGTGTGTGTGTGTGTGTGTGTGTGTGTGTGTGTGTGTGTGTGTGTCTGTGCTGGGGGTGGAGGGGGACAGGATCAATACAGTCATGTCCTATGATGTTACACGGCTTTCTTCACACGGACTCTGAACACGCCATGAAACATCGGAAGATGAGATCATTATTATTCTCCTGGGGAAGAAAAAAAAAAGAGATTATGGTAAGATCTCCTCTTATGTGTGGTGTTTGCATATTGTACCCTGTGTTGTTATCATCATAGCCGGCTGTGCTTATTCATAAACTATCATAAGAACTAAACATACAAAACAAATGAACATGAATAAATCATATCTTGCCATTCTGTGTACACCTGTCTATCTATCCAGCTATCTATATCTATCTATTTATTCTGTTCTTTTTTGTCCTGAGGGCTTGGTGAAAAAAAAAGCACAGGTATGCTTATTACATCTCCCTCAAAAAATAAAACTTTCGTTCGTTCGTTAAAACTTCGTTCTGTTTGTCAGTCCGTCCGTCTGTCTGTCTGTCTTTCTATCGATCTACATTCTTGTGTGTCATCCCGTGTATGTTAATATCAACTGTACACGCGAACAGACAGAGCACAGAAATAGGCATATGAACAGAAAAAAAAAGTTCAAACAAACAATAATTTAATCTCATTCACTCATGGAAAATTTGCGCATAGCATCATTAAATTGCTGAGGACTAAAAAAAACAACAAATTTAAGAGTATCACCTTTTCAATATTTGAAAAGCAACAAGTTCAACATTGTTTGTCTACAAGAGGCCCGCATAACTCACAGTGTGGAGGGGATTTTTTTTTTCATCATGAAGGAAAAAAACAGAAGTAAGGGAGAAGTAATTTCAGTTGCAAAACATTTCACTGGGAGAGTAAAATTAGAAACGGCACAAAGTAGAATCTTGATCGTCACACACACATATGATCGCACACACATACACACATAAACAAACACATACACTGTCACACACACACACACAGCCCAGATCACCTATGTTAACTGACCACGCAGAGAAAACTTGGAGCAGCTCAGATCGTCTGTGTTAATGAACAACGCAAAGCAAACTTAGCGGGGCTCAGTTCGCCTATGTGCCATTTCTAATTTTACTCTCCCAGTGAAATGTTTTGCAGCTAAATTTACTTCTGTTCAAACGTGTGTGTGTGTGTGTGTGTGTGTGTGTGTGTGTGTGTGTGTGTGTGTGTGTGTGTGTGTGTGTGTGTGTGTGTGTGTGTGTGTGTGTGTGTCTGTGTGTGTGCATGCACAAGCTTTTATATTGATGTGCACTTGTATGTATCCTAATTTCTACTGTATCTGTGCTTGTGTATGATTTTCAATTTATGTTCGTATCTTGTTATATACTTCCTTAACTATCAACGCAAAGCAAATTCGGCACAGCTCATATCGCCTATGTCAACAACGCTAAGCAAACTTAGCACATCACAGACTGAACTTGTGGTAACAACGCATAGCAAACTTAGCACATCACAAACTGGCCTTGTGTTAACAACGCTAAGCAAACTCAGCACATCACAGATTGACCTTGTGTTAACAACGCTAAGCAAACTTAGCACATCACAGAATGGCCTTGTGTTAACTGAGCGCAGCTCTCAGATTGGCCATGTGTTAACAACGCTAAGCAAACTTAGCACATCACAGACTGGTCTTGTGTTAACAACGCATGACAAACTTAACGCATCACAGACTGGTCTTGTGTTATTAACAACGCATAGCGAACTTAACGCAGCTCACAGATCGCCTACGTTCAGAACGCACAAAGCAGAGCTTAGCACAACACAGATCGCCCGAGTCAACAACGCAAAGCAAAACTTAGCGCAGCATCAGATCGCTTGTGGAACAACATAGCCGTGGTAACTGATGACAAAAAACGTATCGCGTATCACTGGGCGAACACAGCGTGGAGGAAACAATACTGCGGGGTGTTCACGGACCAACGAGGCTCTGACGCGAGTGCCATTCGCGTTAGAGTGATAATTGGTGTTTTTCTGTTGTTGTTGTTGTTGTTGTTGTTGTTGTTTTTACAGCTTGACAGCAGTGGAGCTTTGCCCAAGGTCATATGCAAGTAAGTGAGGGAGGAGAGGGGGGGAGGGGGGGACCTGGGGGGGGGGGGAAGGGGGGAGGGGTTGGGGTGGCGGTGTTTTACTGGCATCACATCATTAATTTTTAGGAGCGTGCCAATATTGATTTTTTTTTTCCTTAAAGGGAGGACGACGATCATGCTAGCTATTTTTATTTTCCTAAATTGATAACGATAATCTTGCTATCACACACACACACACACACACACACACACACACACACACACACACACACACTCAGTACACGCACTCTCTCTCTCTCTCACACACGCACATACGCAAGCACGTTGGCACTTTAGTGAGAGAGAGAGAGAGAGAGAGGGGGGGGGAAGAAATGAGATTACCGAGGACAAATTGACGACGGCATTTTCGGTTACTAATGGACAACATGAGTGGAAAGTGTTGTTCTCTCTCTCTCTCTCTCTCTCTCTCTCTCTCTCTCTCTCTCTCTCTCTCTCTCTCTCTCTCTCTCTCTCTCTCTCTCTCTCTCTCTCTCTCTCTCTCTCTCTCTCTTCCCCTCTCTCTCCTCCGATCTCTCGAATCCATTCCGTTCTGGTCGTCTGTTCTTCGCACAGTTTTGCAGTTCCAGAGTCTTCCTTGACGTTTGAGAACTGTTGGGATGCTGGTGGTTTGCTTACACCCACGCGCATTTTGTGAGGAACCAACAAAGCTGACATGACTGGTATCGTCCACACCAGTTCAGACAGGAAGGATTAGGAGTTCTCCAATGATTGGATCCATTGTGTCAATTTCTCCCTGCTCTTCAAATGGCTGATGAGACCGTGTCCTCTGCCTGCAGAAAAGCAAGGTCATAAAAAAATGAATAAAAAAAAGACTTCACTTCCTGACTTACTGACAAAGTCTTATTCATTAATTACTGGTAAAATTCCTAAAAGATCGACTTGACTTA
>NC_134895.1:24116312-24118812 GCF_041734735.1 Babylonia areolata
CTCCAACGCTGTCACCTGTAAAAAGCTGAGGTTGTCGTCAGAAGGGTGAGGGGTGGAAGAAACATGGGCAGCGACCGAACACTTGGTGCCTTTCCTCAGTTTGCAGTTGCTTTTGTGGTTTGCCCATCTTTTCTTAAGATCGTAGGAGCATCCCACATATTGTGCCTCCAGGTGAAGTCTATAGGTCAATATATAGACCAAGTTTGGCGTGGTGCAGGAGAGGTGTTGGTTCTGCGTCAAGTTCTTCCATGACCGGCATGCACTTGATGGCCTCGAGGGCTGAGTTGGACACTGTGTTTTCTGTTGTATATATGGACAACCTCAGCTTTTTACAGGTGACAGCGTTGGAGCAAATCAACAAAGTGGAAGAGCTGAAAAGAAGAGATATATTTGGCTGACCATGGATTGAGTATATCTGACCTAATGTCTAATTGGGCTGTCTGCCTGGACCAAGCAGCGTCGCTTGTGACTGTAGAGACCGATGCGAGAGAGACAGTCTCTGTCGCAGCGGTCACATGTGTAAGCTGATGCTGGTCTGTCGGCTGCCGTCCCTTTTCTGCGAGCTCGCTGGGACCAACACAGGGCAAGACTGCCCCCCTCAAATCCTCCACTGGGGAAGTAATCAATGATCCTGGCCAGCAGATGGAGAGATGGGCAGAACACTACTCCGACCTCTACTCCACAGAAAACACGGTGTCCAGCTCAGCCCTCGACGCCATAGAGTGCATGCCGATCATGGAAGAACTTGACGCAGAGCCAACTGAGGACGAACTCAGCAAGGCCATTAACAGCCTGACATCAGGCAAGGCACCAGGCAGTGACGGAATTCCCACAGACCTAATTAAACACTGCAAGACTACTCTTCTGCACACAAAGAGGCTGAGAAAGAGGAATGACGATGATGTGTTGATAAAGAACTTGATAATAATGATAATAATAACTGCAAGGAGTAGAAACTGTATGACTTCCATTTCCTTGTCATTAAAACCAGAGATTGTAAGTGGAATATATATATATATATATATATATATATATATATATATATATATATATATATATATATATATATATGTGTGTGTGTGTGTGTGTGTGTGTGTGAGTGTGTGTGTGTGTGTGTGTGTGTGTGTGTGTGTGTGTGTGTGTGTGTGTGTGTGTGTGTGTGTGTGTGTGTGTGTGTGTGTGTGTGTGTGTGTGTGTGTGTGTGTGTGTGAAAAGAACCCTCCTCGAGAAATGATGTAAAAAATAAAATAAAGTAAACACACCGCCATAATGAAAGAGAGTAGCAAACCGAAATCAAACTCCAGAACTCGTGAAAATGGGAGAAAACGGCAGCGTTGACAATTGGATCCCTCCAACAGGAAGAAGCACAATCATCACGCTGTCCTGCCTCATCATCTCCGTCCCTCATTTTTTTTTTTTTTTTTTTTTTTTTTTTTTGCTGCCCGTCATCTATCGTTGTTGGAGCGAATGGAAAGGGTTTCATTTGAGAAGGGGGGAGGAGGGGGGAGGGAGAAAGGGGACGGAAGAAGAGTGGGATGGGTTGAGGAAGGAAGGAAAGGAAGCTGCCTCATGTAGGATAAGAAGCAAAAAAAAAAAAAAAAAAAGAAAAGAAAAAAAGGTGCTGGCCAGAAGAGAGAAAGGATAAGGTGAGGTGATTTTTTTTTTTTTTTCTTTTTTTGACATGAAGTTGAAGCCATACATCATCATGGGGAAGTTGTTTTGGTTTTTTTTCGCTGCACAATACTGCTTGGGTGATTTTTGGGGGAGGGGGTGGAGGGGCGGGGCGAGGGGGTCAGAGGGGGGATGGCAGGGTGGGTGGGGGGTTTGGGGGGGGGGCGGGGGCAATGCTCTGTTCTGTCAGTGTCTGATTTTGTAAGCCTGAGGGATGATCATGAGTGACTGCAGACCTCTCTCTGCCGCTCTCTCTTGGTAAAATTGCAGGCTGGACGCACCCACGCGTGCGAGTGTGTGTGTGTGTGTGTGTGTGTGTGTGTCTGTCTGTCTGTCTGTCTGTGTCTGGTGTATATGTGTCTGTGTGACAGAAAGAGAGAGAAAGAGAGCATGGGAGATTTACAGAACATGGCTATTGCATTCATGTGTGTACGTGTGTGTGTGTGTGTGTGTGTGTGTGTGTGTGTGTGTGTGTGTGTGTCTGTGCGTCTGTTTGTCTGTGTGTCTGTGTCTGGTGTGTCTGTGTCTGTGTGACAGAAAGAGAGAGAGAGAGAGAGGGAGCATGTGAGATGTTCAGAACATGGCTATTGCATTCATGTGTGTGTGTGTGTGTGTGTGTGTGTGTGTGTGTGTGTGTGTGTGTGTGTGTGTGTGCTCGTTAGCTTGTGAGTACGTGTATGTGGATCCGTGCACGCATATGACTGAGTTACTGATAAACAGGGAATAGCTGTGTCATCGAAAATATCCTGGCATCAGGACAAAGGCAAAAGCCCACTGAAGAAAATATATAATGATTGGAAGGTTTTGAAGATCATTTTGGCCATGAAAT
>NC_134895.1:24123812-24128812 GCF_041734735.1 Babylonia areolata
GGTTCGAATCCCGCTCTCGCCCTTTCTCTCCATAGTTTGAGTGGAAAATCCAACTGAGCGTCTTGTCGTTGGGATGAGACGATGATAAACCGAGGTCCCGTGTGCAGCACGCACCTGGTGCACTGAAAACGAACCCATGGCAACGAGAGTGTTGTCCACTCTGATAGGTACACAAATATAATTATACACGCTGTAATAGTTGTTGAAGCGGTACTGCTGTATATACTACACCACAATACGACACCATACCAATCGATATTACAATGCCATGCATACGTTTCGGAGGATGCATAATTAATGTTTGTTTGTATGTCCCTGTTCTTTGGATTTTGTTTTTTCAATACAAATTCTGTGGTTGTTGTGGTTGCCATTTCTCTATCCAAAAAGAGTGGATAATAGCCGGTTTGCAAGATTGATTTGTTAGCATGCAACCGGCATTGAAACTGCTTAACGCCGCTAAGAATTGATTTTGCTTTCCATTAAGAATTAAGATTACTCAGCTTTGAGAATAAACTTGACTTTGCGTGAAGATCTTAATTTTGGTTTGCGTGAAGAATTCAATATCAAGTTTGCAAAACGGGCGCAATGACCGAGTGGTTAAAACGTTGGACTTTCAATCTGAGGGTCCCGGGTTCGAATCTCGGAAACGGCGACACATGTGCAGACCTGCTAGTGCCTGAACCCCCTTCGTGTGTTTACGCGAGCAGAAAATAAAGTACGCACGTTAAAGATCCTGTAATCCGTATCAGCGTTCGCAGGCTTATGGAAACAAGAACACACCCAGCATGCAACCCCCCCCTCCGAACACGGAGTATGGCTGCCTACATGTCAGGGTAAAAACGGTCATACGCGTAAAAGCCCACTCGTATATATACGAGTGAACGTGGGAGCTGTAGCTCACGAACGAAGAAAAAGAAGAAGCTAAACGGTATAAAACGGTATAAAAAAAAAAAAAAAAGTTTGAGATAAGGCAAATTCTTTGTTAAAACGTAGCTCATACATAAGCAAGGTACTTTTTTTAATATCAAGCCAACGCCCTTCAGACTGACTGAAACAAAATATGAAACAAAATGTAAAGAAAACGGGAAAAAGAAGCTTCTTTGAAATATTTTGAAAGCACATGTATGTATGTATGTATGTATGTATGTATGTATCACTGCAGTAAACTTCTCCATTATTCCATCCTTCACTAGCATTCCCGCTCAGAACTGAACAAAAGAAAACACACATGAAAGCAAGAGAATGAGAGAGACGGGGAGGGGGGGTGGAGAGAGAGAGAGAGAGACAGAAAGCGAGAGCGAGAGAGACACAGAGAGAGAGACAGAGAAGCAGACAGACAGACAGAGACAGAGCAGAGAGACAGACAGACAGACAGACAGAGAGGGAGAGAGGGAGAGAGAGAGAGAGAGAGAGAGAGAGAGAGAGATGCGAATGCGTGACAGAGAGAAAGACAGACAGACAGACAGAGAGACAGATAGACAGAGAGACACAGAGAGAGGGAACAAGAAAAACAGACAGAGAGAGAGAGAGAGAGAGAGAGAGAGAGAGATTGAGAGAGGGGGGAGCATTCAGTCTCTGATCGAGCGGGGGAAGGGGGGGGGGCAGGTGGGGGGTGGAGGTGGGGTGCGTGAGGAGGGAGTCTAGATAAGATCGATAGGCAGGTAGCTGTCTAGCTGGTGTAAAGGTAGGCAAGGTTCGTGGCGATATCGCCCGTGAAGGTTGCCCGGTGTGTGTGTGTGTGTGTGTGTGGCGACGACAGCCACCACCACTGCTGTATTGATTGGCACAACATTAATGCGGCCCTCCTTTCTTCTCCGTCTTAGTGCTCGTTTCGTTTCGTTTCGTTTCATTTCGTTTCGCCCTGCCAATTAGTTGAGCTGTTGGCCTCAGTGGTAACGCGCCGACGCCTACTGACCAGCAAAACGAGTGTTCACGGGTTCGAACCCCAAACACCAGGAACAGGATTTTTTCTTCTTCTTCTTCATTTTTTATCCCCCTTCACTATACCTTCTGTTGTCTCGTTCGTCATTTATTAGATGGATTCCCCCGTCTCCTCGACGAAGGCGGCAGTACGTCGCAGGTCCTCCAGTCCTCCGTAGAGCTACCGGGCCGCTGGGATTGGGTCGGGCCAGGTTTTCTCTCGGGAGCGCTTGGTGGAGCGGGCTGGACTGCAGCAGATGTTCTGTTGTCTGGCTGCCTGTTCTGCAGGGGCACTGCTCTGTGTCGCCGATACGGAGTTTCGTGTATAGGTGGTGTTTCAGGCGGCTGTGGCCTGTCCTGAGCCTGAAAATGGCTACCTGCTCTCGACGAGTCAGCAGGTAGTACGGGTCTGCTCTGTTGTGGCGTGGATGCTGCTGCTTCCACTTGTTCTGCAGCTTGGCCTTAAAGATGGTCCTGGATTCAGAGTAGCTGGTAGACCTGTCCATTTGCTCTTTCGTTGTGCCTTCCTTTGCCAGGGAGTCAGCAGACTCGTTGCCAAGCACGTGGGAACTAGACCTTCTGAAGTGGTGGTGGTGGTGGTCTGGGTGGTAGTCATTTGAGTAAGAGGATAAACTGATGCCCCCCCCACCCCCACCCGGCTGTTGAAATGTTCTCTGAACATGATTGTTATAGGACATAAGGATATTTACGAAACTATTCACCTCTGTCACTTTGTGTGTGTGTGTGTGTGTGTGTGTGTGTGTGTGTGTGTGTGTGTGTGTGCGCGCGCGCGCGCGCGCACCGCGCTCTGTGTCCTGCAGAGTTCACCTCTCATTGACCGAACTGGATGCTATCTGACCGACCAGGTTCACTGACCGATGACCGTTGTGCATCAGCTGAAGTTCAGTAAACTCAATTAACCAGTCTCTCTTCTCTCTCCTCCCCCCCCCCCTCTCTCTCTCTTTCCTTCTCCCAATCTCTCTCTCTCTCTCTCCTCCCCCCCAACCCCCAACCCCCATCTCTCTCTCTCCCTCTCCCTCTCTCTCTCTCTCTCTCTTTGCAGGCCAAATAGTAAAGAGTAGTAAATCTATCCATTCATAAGGTACACAACTTCAACAGTGCTGCTTACGCTACTGATTCAGCTAGCACACAGGTAAAGAAAAGGTACATTGGAACAAACCCAGACACTTCCTAAAAAGGAAGCGCCGGGCCTGTCCTTATACCGATAATTTGATATGTGCACACAGCAGCAAAGACAGAAGAAATGTGCGAACACAAATTACGGTTTGTTTGTTTGTTTGTTTTTTTTATTCAAGACTGGCATAGCCTCTTTGATCCTGAACAAAGCACACAGAACACATGGACAATACAGAACAAACACATGGTTGCCTTGGTGGCTTTCAAACTGGAATTTAACAAACAATAATAATTATTATTATTTCTTCCTTTTTTTCCTTTTCTTTTTTTTTTTTACTTTCTTTTTTGATATTTCAAAAAATAAGAATACGAATAAAAGTATTTATTTAACACTTACTAAGTGTTAAATAAATAAATACTTTTATTCGTATTCTTATTTTTAGAAATATAAAAGAAGAAGAAGAAATAATAATAATAATATTTTAATTGATTCATCACGATGATGATGATGATAACAACAAAAACAACGATAACGATAACAATAATAATAATAATGATGATGATGATGATGATGATGATAAATGTCGACTATGATGATAATGATAACAACACAACAACAACAGCAACAACAACAACAAAGATACTGTCAATAACAACACAAACACTACTACTACTACTAACAACAACAACAACAACAACAACAACAATAATAATAATAATTAATAATAATAATAATAATAATAATAATAATCATAATAATAATAATAATAATGAAGATGGTGATCAACCAGCCAGCAGTCATGACAATACATATCATCCATCGATAACTCACTCACCAGACCGACAGCCCAGCCCAACACCCAGAGTGGCGTGTGCCGCGCAGTAGAGGAGTCATTTGCAAGTCTGATCTCCAGGCATCAGTCCACCCCCACCCCCCCCCCCCCCCGACCCCCATCAAATCCCCCCCACCCCCCACACCCCCACACACACCCCTGTTCCCTAACACCCCCCCCCCCTTCCAGCCTCCCGCCCACCCCCACCACTCACGCCCCCTGTATCCCAGCTTCCACCACCACTCCCACCATCCAGTCTCTCCCCCCCCAACCCACAACCCCCATCCACTCCACCCCCCTCTCCTGTCCTCTCCTCCCCTAATCGGTGGAAAAAACTGACAAGACAGTTCCAACCAACTCTCAGAGAAGCGCCATGTGCCGGTGGTGGCGTGGCGTGGCCAGTTAATATCACAGGGAACGACAGGTCCGGGGTGACGGTGCCGGGCACGAATTACCCCCCACCCCCCACCCCTCCACTCCCCCGACCGTAAACCCCCAACCATCACAATCCCCCCACATGAAATTTCACCCTAGGGGGGAGAAGTTTCAAAGGAGATCCACACACACACACACACACACACACACACACACACACACACACACACTAATTCATGACGATATATATATATATATATATATATATATATATATATATATATATATATATATACATATGCTGAATGAGTGATGTGACACGGCAGTGTCAAATCGGAAGCAGAATAATGTAAAGCACCCTGAGTTCATTGAGAAACAGTGTGCAATACAAAATGTGTGCATTAATATCATTAGTAATAGTAGTAGTTTTAGTATCATATTAGTGTGTGTGTGTGTGTGTGTGTGTGTGTGTGTGTGTGTGTGTGTGTGTGTGTGTGTGTGTGTGTGTGTGTGTGTGTGTGTGTGTGTTATCTATTTTATTCATTTTTTGTTCGCTCATTCATCTTTTTTTTTCTTCCAGAATGCTTTACTTAACGGGTTGGGTCTGTGTGTAGGTTAGACGTCTGCATCATTTCTGTTTTGGGGTTGTTATTGTTGTTGTTTGTTTGTTGTTTTTATCTTGTTTACGTTAAAAAAAAAAAAAGAGACATTTCCTGGAAACTAAAAATACCAACC
>NC_134895.1:24136312-24138812 GCF_041734735.1 Babylonia areolata
TTTAAAGGGGCTGACCCCTTGGTGATAAATTGTTTTCAAAGTGAAATTTTTTTCTCTTAAAAAATTTTAACCCGGGGAATTTAACCCAAAACCCAAAGAATTTTTAACTTTTTGGGACTTTTTTTTTTTCCTTTAAATTTTTCTTGGATTTCTTGAATTTTAAAAAAGGGCCCCATTCCCCTTTCAAAATTTGTCTTTTCACATAATAAAAAAATTTTTTTCCTGACCCATTTTTAAAAAATAAAAAAGGACTTAAACCCAAATCAATCTTAAATTTTTTTTATTGAAAAAAAAAGGTTCCATCGGGATATTTTGTAAACATGTATATCGGGTTTTGTCAAAAAAATTCTGTGTAGCTACAAACACATTTTTCCCAAAAAGGGGTTTTTAAAATTTTATACGTTTTCCAACTGTAAAAACCCTAGGGGCCTTTATTTCCGTGAAACCCATTTAAAATTTTCTGGACTTTTTTTTGATAAATATTTTTTTCCATTTTGGACGATACACAAATTGTAGCTTTTTTCAACCATGTGAGTTTTAAAAAAGCTTTAAAAATTGAAGAATATGTGGAATATTAAAACCCTTTCCGTTTTGTAAAACTTTTGCACTGCCACATCTTTTAACTTTGTCCTTCTTTTTATCCCATACAAAATTAAAACACATTTTTTGCAATTCTTGAATACTGTTATCTGGTGGATTTGGAAGCATAAGATCCATAAGTAAATTAATTTTTGACAAGATAATCGACTTAAGGACAGCTACTCTTCCTAGAGGTGTAATTGGGCTTTTTATCCACACGTTAAACAGTTTTTTTGTTTCATTGAACTTATCAAGTATATTTAAATCTATCATATTACTTAAATCATTAGTAAACCAGAGCCAAGGATTGTAAACTGTGGTGGATTCCAATTCATTTTCAAATTTGATAAATAAACTGTATCACAATTACGCTTATTTCCCAGCCATACATTGGCATGTTTTTTCGTGATTTTAATTTGAGGTCCTGAGACTGGTTTCAAAATCTTCTAGTTCTTTGAACAGTTCTCCATATGATTTTTGTCAACCCTCTAAAAAATAAGACCTATCATCAGCAAACTGGCTAATCTTAAATTCTACCTCTGATATCTTAATACCTTTTATGTTTGTATTTTGGACGAATTTGCATAGCCATTATCTCATGCGCACAAAATAAACAAATATGGCGAGAGGATGGGTCTCCCTGTCTACAGCCTCGTTCAATCTGTATACTTGTAGATACTTTACCATTAACTCTATTGAGGATTTCATATTGGTGAGAACGCTTTTACCCATCTACGAATATCCTCGCCAAAACCCAAATGTTTTAAAACTTTATGCATATATTTCCTACTAACTGAATCAAAAGCCTTTTCAAAGTCTATTGAAACTAATTGTCCTGGTAGATTTTTTTTCCTTCAAGTAATAGATTATTCATAAATAAGCCTTAGATTATCTCCTATATATCTGCCAGATACAAACCCGTTTGATCTTCATGAATAAGTTTATCCAAGACTGTTTTCATTTATTTGCGATGCAGGTAGAGCCATTTTTATAAGTTAGTTTAACAGAGATATTGGACGCCAGTTTTTAAGATATTCTCTGGGTTTATCTCCTTTTGGTAGGCAATTTATGATACCTTCTCTTTGTGTAATGGACATCTCTTTTTTCTCAAACCCATCATTTAAAGATCGTACAACAATACCACCGATCTGTTCAGAAAAATTTGAAGAAATCAACTGTCATTCCATCTGTTCCTGGGCTTTTAACATTTTTCATATTTTTAGTGCTAGTGATGCCTCATTCAAAGTTAATTTACCTTCTATCGAGTTGGCTTCTGTCTCTGTTAGTTTAGGCGTATTATTAACGTACTTTTCTAACTTAATGTCTTTTACTTCCTGCCCTCATAACAATTTGTTGTAATACTCTTTCGTTTCTTGCAGCCTATCTTCTATCTTATCTAAATTTCTAACCATTCTTAGATACTAGTTTAAACATTTGTTTGCTAACATAATGTCCTTTTTCAAGGTTACAAAAATATTTTGATACCTTTTTCTCCTTCCGTCTGCCAACTAGCTTTGCTTCTTAACAATATTCCTTGTATTTTAGTTTTTCTTAGTGCAATTAACTATTCTTCTTCTCTTGTATTTGCTGTAAATCTTCCTCAGATTTACAACTTTTACTTTCTAAGCTTGTAATTTCTTCTTCAAGTTGCTTTTCTGTTGGTGTGTCCTTTTTCTTTCTATCTTCTGAACTATACTCTATTGATTTTTTCCTTATTTCCATTATCAAGGTATCTAAGAATAACTGATCCGATATGGTAAATTGTAATTGTTCTATGGGAATATTACATATTTCTGATCTATTATATACTAGTGCAGCATACTGTTCTTTTATGTTTTCAATTGTATATTTATCATATCTACATATTCTTTATCTTTTAAAAGTGATGAGTTGGAATTTCCAAAAATTCCTTGACCGAGTA
>NC_134895.1:24163812-24166312 GCF_041734735.1 Babylonia areolata
CAGCCCTCTACTCTACTCTACTGTACTCTGCTCTACTCTCCATGATGAACCAGTGGTAACTTTACCAGTGATCCCATCCACTGTCTTTATGTGTGTGGGGAAGGGGGTGGGGGGAAGGGGGAGTGAGTGTGTTTTTTTTTGGGGGGAGGGGGACGGGGGGATGTGTGTGTGTGTGTGTGTGTGTGTGTGTGTGTGTGTGTGTGTGTGTGGGCGCGCGCACGCGCACGCTTCTCTGTCTGTCTGTCTGTCTCTCTCTCTCTGAACTCAGTTTCATTGCGTTCCAGAGAAATAAAGAACAGTTGTCGTCACACACATGGATATACATTCGTGCATACATACATACATGCACACATACTTACATACATACATACATACAAGTCAAGTCCCCGACACGGAAGTCCTGGAACGAGCTGGCCTTTGCAGTGCCTACACCCTCCTGCAGAAAGCCCAGGCCAGGTGGGCTGGATATTTGGTCAGAATGCCAGACAATCGACTGCCTAAGCAGCTGGTGTTCGGAGAACTGTGTCAGGGCAAGCGCTCAGTTGGATGACAGAAGAAACGCTACAGAGACTGCTTCAAAACGTCCTTCAAAGACCTTGTCGTCAACATCAACACGTTGGAGACGCTTGCTCTGGACCGTCCAGCTTGGCGCAGCAAGATCACCACAGGAACCCGTGCAGCTGAAGCCAGGCGCATCACCGAGGCACAACGAAATCGTGCTGTGCGCAAGGCTCGAGCAGCATCCACTGCCACGACAGCACCCATTCACTTGTGTCCCACATGTGGGCGAGCCTTCAGGGCCCGGACAGGCCTCATCAGTTACCTCCGCCACCGATCTTCCATCTGATTTCTGCAGCCATGGTCATCTTCGAATTCGAAGGACGAGCATCACATACATACATACACACATACATACATACATGCACACGTACTTCAAAACAGAGGTGAGAAAGAGACTGGCACCAAATTGTCTTCTGATTCTGAGAGTGGCTCGGAAGAGGTTGGTTTTTATTTCTAATAATGTTTTATCTATTTATTTATTCCTTTTTAATTCACTGTCTGAGACTCTCCATTGATGGTGTTGGGCTGAAGAGGACTTGTTGAGATGATTTACTGAACGGCTGAGTTGATTTCTTGAAAGGTCTTGGCGTCCTCCGATATTTCGCACTGCTGAAATAAACAACCAGCCAACCAACCAACCAATCAACCAGATACGTCTGCTCCAGAAAGAACTTCCTGTTTCAATGAATGAGAAAGAGAGTGAGAGAGAGAGACTGATAAAGAGGATGAGAGGAGAGAGAATGAGAAAGAGGGTGAGAGAGAGAGAGAGAATGAGAAAGAGAGTGAGAGAGAATGAGAAAGAGGGTGAGAGAGAGAGAGAGAATGAGAAAGAGTGTGAGAGAGAGAATGAGAAAGAGGGTGAGAGAGAGAGTGAGTGAGAGAGAGAGAATGAGAAATATCATTAAGAGAGAAAGAGAGAGAGAGAGGGAGAGAGAGAGAGAATGAGAAAGAGACAGAAACAGAGAGACAGAGAGAGAGATGAGAGTAAGAATGTTGGTCGAGTGTGCTAATGCTCAGCAAAACATATACACATCAATCCATGAATTGATATGGGCAGATTTGCAACAAAAAACAACAACAAAATACATAAAAAAGTGAAGGAAAAAAAAGTACAAACAAAAAATAATAGTAGTAAAAAATAGGAGTATCGTTGTGTGAATTATCTGCGCATGATCAGATTAGCATCTGCACACGATCAACACTGATGGAGTTGACAAGAACACATGCAAGTGCCTCATATGTATACATGTCTGCAAAATGCATTTATGCACGCATGTGTATGTGTGTGTGCGTGTGTGTGTGTGTGTGTGTGTGTGTGTGTGTGTGTGTGTGTGTGTGTGTGTCTGTGTCTGTGTCTGTGTCTGTGTCTGTGTGTCTGTTTGGAGGCATAGGTGTGTAAAGAGGGAAGGGTGTGGGAAAAAGGGAGGCAGACAGAGACAGAGAGAGAGGGGGGGGGGGAAGGGGGGGGGAGAAGGAGAGAATCAGATAGACAGACAGAAAGACAGACAGAGCGAGCAAGTGAGAGAGCGAGATGGGGTGGAGGGGGTGGAAGAAGATCCGTCTAACTCATCATTTAACCCTGCATGTGCGGAACATATACCGCGGCCAAATTATCAATGGCGATGTTTACACACGAGCAACCCTCAAAGTGATATGATTCCCTGGTGGTCTGTAAAAACATAAAATAAAATAATAATAATAATAATAAAAAATAAGAACCAACCCAATTTGCTCTCGCTTTCATTACGAAACGAATATCACCACATCGGACGAAGGTCAAGATGACCTAGTGCTACGAGCAATGTTATTGCAAAATGCATTCTCAGTCTGTCTGTGTCTGTCTGTCTGTCTGTCTGTCTGACTGTTTGCGATGCAGGGTGGTGGTGGTGGTGGTGGTGGTGGTTCAAGCGGACATGTAAGTGCTCCCTGGTGGTTCACG
>NC_134895.1:24171312-24181312 GCF_041734735.1 Babylonia areolata
CACCTCCGAAGTGAGAATGGGTACCTGATTTCGGTTGGAGGAAGGTTTTAAAATGGCGGGGGGAGGGGTTGGGGGGGAGGAGAGAGAGAGAGAGAGAGAGAGAGAGAGAGAGAGAGCATTGGGTTCTGCCTTCGTGGGCCAAGCTTTAGACAGAGAGACATACAAGTTTACATGTCAGATACGCAGAGGACATGGTGTTGTAACCACACGGACACACAGGTACCATACGTGTGATCCGAATTGCTCCAATTTCAGTTTCTCAAGGAGGTGTCACTGCGTTCGGACAAATCCATATACGCTACACCACATCTGCTAGGCCAGATGCCTGATAGCAGCATAATCCAACGCGCTGCGCTTGTCAGGCCTTGAGTTTCTTCTTCAGTTTAACGTCTATTCACTATAAGTGTTTTTAGACGGAAAGGAGTAAAGTAGTGTATAAAGGAAAGGGAATGAATGTGAATATTAGTGTATGCTTATATATTTGTGTACATATCAGAGTGGATTTCTTTTTCTTTTTCTTTTTTTGTTATTTAATTTTGCCAGAGGACAACACTCTCGTTTACCATGGGTTCTTTTCTAGTGCAGCCAAGTGCGTGCTGCACAAATGACCTCGGTTTATCGTTTCATCCGAAAGACCAGACGCTCAGTTTCATTTTCCAGTCAAACTTGGGAGAAAGGGCGAGAGCGGGATTCGAACCAACACCCTCACAGACTATCTATATTGACAGCTGAGCGTCTTATCCATTGTGCCACCTCCCTCCTTCCTCCAGTTAACTGCAGGTTCCAGACAGACTGACAAGCCGAAGAAACGAAAGCGAAAACGAAGCTCAAACAACAAGTCACTTTTTATTTTATTTTGCCATCTTTATTGTGCTGTTTTGCTCTGACTTTATTCTTATTTTTTTCTGTTCATTACTAATTAACGAATAGACAGGATGGGTTGCTAATATGAATTAAGCATAATTGAAAGTGTGTTTGTTTTTTTTTTTCCTATTCGATCAGGATTAACGAATAGACAGTTTGTAAGAAGTTTATTTAGCCTAATGAAAATGTTCTTCTATTCATTTCTTATTCACGATTGGACAGTTTTTAAGATTTTTTTGATTATTCATTCGGCCAAATCAAAATTTGTGTTTTTTTTCCCTTATCACTTTTTTATTTTATTTTGGGAAATAGACAGTTTGTACGATTTTGATTAATATGAATTCAACACTGTGCAAAGTGGGATTACATAAACGGTCACCATGTGGAACCAGTATTGAATGCGGTGATGTCTATTGATCCATTTCTTTGATCGCCAGTTTGATCACATAACAGCCTCTGTGTCTGTCTGTCTGTCTGTCTATCCCAGTGGACCGGACAGTGAGTGTTTGTCCGCCATGTTTGTTCAGACGGGTGCCGTTTGACATAAAATAAATCGGGGCAGGTAGTGAAACGGTTTTCGTTTTTGGAATGTACCCCCCCACCCCCGCACCCCCACGCCTCACCTCCACCCCTCAGCACTCCTGCTCTTGGACATGATAATGGTGATGGGGTCCAATCGATGAGGGTTCGTTTGGAGCCGATGAGTTAGTTGCTGGGCAGGGCAGTTAACCTTGGTGAAACAGTGTCAGAAATCCATTGTCTCTGTATGAGGCAACTTTTATAAAGTCGAAAGTGAAAGTGAAATGATAAAGTGTCGTACAGACACGAGGGCACATACACATGACACAGACACAGGCTCTGGAACATAAAGAGTTTTATTTCATTTTATTCATTTAAAAAATATTTATTTATTCATATATTTTTGTTGATGTTTTAGTCTGCTGGCGATACACAGACATAACGTTGGCTTTGAGAAACGTAGGGACTAACAGATCTGATTAGGTAATGCAGATACAGTTACGTTTTGAGGTTAAATGCCTTACTGGTGAAAGAGAAGGGGAAAAAAAAACAGAACTGAGCTTCAACTGATTTAGTTTACTTGACAATTCGCCTCGTTACATGACAGATAGAGTTTTGCGTAATGTACTTTGTTTTGGATTGTATACCTAATTATGAATGTTGTAAGGCGTTGTGAATGTTTACTTAGCACAACGAAAAGTGGCATCATGGAAATGGTCACCACATTAACTATAACACGAAGTAAATCGTGTCCCTCCAGTTTTTATTAGATTACATTACTGCCTGCCTGGCTGTCTGTATGTCTGTCTGTCCGTATGTCTGTCAGTCTCGGTGGACAGGGCAGTCAGTGTTTGCCTGTCTGTCTGTCTGTCTGTCAGTCTGTTTGTCAATCTGTCCACCTCAGTGGACAGGGCGGTTTAATTGTTGGCTAGCAGGCAGTGTTTGTGCAGACGGTCTCGCCGTTTAACTGTGACAGGGGACTAGACAGGTAGCGAGTGAGTGGGTGAGTGGGTGGAACGGTTCAGGCTTGTAGAATTTACACTCACCTGAACGCCGTTAATTGTGGGCTGTGTGCCCAAATCGATGCGGAGCCAAGGGACGGAAGTGGCATGGGCATGGGCAAGGGCTGTGCGGCCTGGAATGAGTCTGGGTGGTGGTAGATTTGCAATCCGTTCCATGCTGATGCAGTCACGGTGTGAGATTGTACCGTACAGTGTTGCGATGCATTGTGTTGTGTTGTGTTGTGCTATGCTATGCTGTGCTCTGTTGTACTGTGCTGTGCTGTGTTGTGTTGTGTTGTGCTGTGATGTGCTGTGATGTGTTGTGCTGTGCTGTGCTGTGTTATGCTGTGTTGTGTGTTGTGCTGTGCTGTGCTGTGCTGTGTTGTGTTGTGTGTTTATGCTGTGCTGTGTTGTGTTATGCTGTGTTGTGTTGTGTGTTGTGTTGTGCTTTGTTGTGTTGTGTTGTGCTGTGCTGTGCTGTGCTGTGTTGTGCTGTGTTAAGATGTGTTGTGCTGTGATGTGTTGTGTTGTGTTGTGTTGTGCTGTGCTGTGCTGTGTTATGTTGTGCTGTGCTGTGTTGTGCTGTGCTGTGTTGTGCTGTGTTACATGTTACATTGCATTATGTTGCACTGCTGGGCACGGCAGCGGCTTGGAATGATCAGTGTGGTTGTAGATTTGCAATCCGTTTCTTGCTTATGCAGTCACGGTATTGGATTGTGTCGCACTGTGTTGCACTGCATTGTGTACGTAGGTACATACCTACATGCATACATACCTATATACCTACCTACATACCTACATACATACATATAAGGAGAAGCACAAGACATTGCACTTAATGATGTATGTAACATTTAGATAGGAGCTCGCATACACGTGCAGGCGTATAGGTTCTGGCACTCAAAACCAGAAGGAACACATTGAGACAGAGTCAGTTTGAGCTGAGTACACTTAGATATGGTACAAGGTATGGAGATATAATAACATTACACACACACACACACACACACACACACACACACACACACACACACACACACACACACACACACACACACCTGTTAGCAAGGAATGTCCTGTCAGAACCGGACGGAAGTCTTACCATCACAACACACATGTTTGCAGTCAAATACCCGACGGAAGAAAAAGCAAAGGTGGAAAAGCGGGCTCATCATTCTGAGCGATTTGTGTAGGTTTTATCTCACGTTTTTGTTGTTGTTTGTTTTGCTGGTTGATTTGTTGTTGTTGTTGTTGTTGTTGTTGTTTTGCCTTTTTCGTTCACATTCTAAACGTTTATGTAGTGTTTAACGAACAGGCAAGTTGGAATGAATAATGAATTTGGTTTTAGAGAGAGGGAGAGAGAGAGAGAATCACTCAGAAGCAGTCATCCTGTCAACCAGCAATGATCAGAATCATCATGTCTTTTTCCAGTGCTGTGATTACTTTGTTGGGTCACTTTACAAGTCTTATCAGTTTATCTTTTTTTCCCCCAGACAGTGACTGTTTGCTGTCAGTGTTGATCCAAGCACACACGCTGTCTGGCTACCATACATACCTTATTATCACGGGACAGGTAGTAGTAGTAGTAGTAGCAGTAGTAGTAGTAGTAGTTGTAGTGATTGATTAACTCACTCAGTACGGCCAGTCCTCTCTTCTCCTCTACACAGACCCCTCGGATGTCCAGTGGGTGTCTGAACGACCCAACCTTTAGCTTCCGTCGTCAGAATTGTGGTATTCTTTGTCAACATTCACCTCTTCAGTATGAGAGCCTTCCGCTTGATATATATTGATGATGGTAATTGGGCTGAAACGCTGTTAACGTCGTCTCTTTCGCCGTTTTTATGGAGAGAGTTAATTAAACGCTTGTGGACTTTCATCTGTATGAACACGGCCATTGCGACTGTGCCGGTGTGATCGAAATGGGTTGAACAGAGTGAGTTGCTGGGCTGGGAGGGAGGGAGGGGAAGGTGTGTTGCAGGATGATGGCCCAGCTTCTTCTTCTTCTTCTTCTGCGTTCGTGAGCTGCAACTCCTACGTTCACTCATTTGTACACGAGTGGGCTTTTACGTGGATGATCGTTTTTACCCCGCCACGTAGGCAGCCATACTCCGTTTTCGGGGGTGTGCATGCTGGGTATATTCTTGTTTCCATAACCCACCGAACACTGACATGGATTACAGGATCTTTTTTTTTTTAACGTGCGTTTTTTTTGTTTTTTTTTTTTTTTTTGTTGTTGTTTGTTTGTTTGTTTTTTTTGCTTGCGTATACACACGAAGGGGGTTCAGGCACTAGCAGGTCTGCACATATGTTGACCTGGGAGATCGTAAAAATCTCCACCCTTTACCCACCAGGCGCCGTTACCGAGATTCGAACCCTGGACCCTCAGATTGAAAGTCCAACGCTTTAACCATTCGGCTATTGCGCCCGTCGATGGCCCAGCGATCCATTGTTAATTGTGGTCAGAGGGCTGGATTCTGTCCCGAGTTTCAAGAGTTCCACCCCTGGTCGCACATAATAATATTAATATTTTATTTTTTATATAGCGCTATAATACAAGCATAAGCAATCTTTAAGCGCTTTACAATCCAATACCTAAAATGAAACAAGAAAGCATATAAAAAGTAGCAGAAACATAAAACAGAATCATTAATATTATAGAAACACAATGCATAAAACTCACAAAGTAACATACTATCAATACTACAACTGTTATACTCCAACACTCACACTAACACACACGCACATACACACATACAGCAATTTTCACTTAAAATACATACATGTAAAAAAGAACATAATTGGAATCTGCATGCCACAGATTTTTGTAAAAAATGTAAAATAACATTTTGGGTAGAAAAGGTAAAAGGGGTAAAAATCGGGTCATTCTCCCTTTCGAACCATACCACCATCATCCATCTACCCACCCCCATTCTCTCCACTCTCCCATCACACACACTCACATTGCCATGGGCCTGGGACAACAGCACTATGTGAGTTATGGCAAGTATTTTTTTTAAGAGATAAGTTTTAAGATTTGCTTTAAAGGTAGATAGATGAGTTGTTTGTCTGAGAGCAATAGGCAGAGAATTCCATGTTGTTGGGCCGAAGACGGAAAATGACCTCTTTCCACAGGAGTTAAGGAAGTATCGGGGAACAGGGTGGAGATTTTTTTTTGTTTCGGTCTCCCATGTCAACATAATTATGTCAGATCTGCTAGTGCTTCCCTTCAGGATTATAATCATACACACACAGAAGATCAAATACGCACGATCAGATTCCTGTAATCCCTGTTAGTGTTTGGTGGGCTCTGGAATCAAGAACATACCCAGCATGCATATCCCCGAAAACAGTGTGGCTGCTAGGATTATAAACCTACACGCGCAGAAGATCAAATACGTACGTTATTATTTTATTATTATTATTATTTTATTAATTCCTGCAATCCATGTCAGTGTTTGGTGGGCTCTGGAATCAAGAACATACCCAGCATGCATACCCCCGAAAAGAAACAAGAGTGTGGCTGCTTACATGACGGTATAAATTAAAAAAAAAAAAAAAGCAGTCATACACTTAAAAATATTACATGTCTGTGAGAGTGTATGTGGAGGAGTGTGCGAGACTGAAACCTTACTGAAAAACACAGGAAACGAATGATGAGCGCCCGAAGGCAGCTGTCCTGCAAATCACCCCGTGTTTGTAAAGCGCTTAGAACGTAGTCTCTGACCGAGGATAGACTCTTTTTGCGCATATCATCATTATGTAGTTTAGGTAGGACGTGGCTGCCTGTAAGAGAGACTTTCGCATGACTTCCCTGTGGCATCTCGCCTCCCTCCCCCTCACCCCCAATCTTTTTTTTTTATATATTCAAACTCTCATGGACCTTACTACGATGCTGTCCACATACAATACATACACACTTACAAAGTGGAGTGATGGCCTAGAGGTAACGCGTCCCCCTAGGAAGCGAGAGAATCTATGCGCGCTGGTTCGAATCACGGCTCAGCCGCCGATATTTTCTCCCCCTCCACTGGACCTTGAGTAGTAGTCTGAACGCTAGTCATTCGGATGAGACGATAAACCGAGGTTCCATGTGCAGCATGCACTTAGCGCGCGTATAAGAACCCACGGCAACAAAAAAAGGTTGTTCCTGGCAAAATTCTGTAGAAAAATCCACCTCGATAGGAAAAACAAATAAAACTGCAAGCAGGAAAAATAAAAAATAAAAAAAAATAATGGGTGGCGCTGTAGTGTAGCGACGTGCTCTCCCTGGGGAGAGCAGCCCGAATTTCATACAGAGAAATATGTTGTGATAAAAAGTAATACAAATACTTAGCAGACACACGTGAATGCAAAGTAAAGATACGGGGCATAATATCTTGGCAATATATCAAGATGTACAGACTTTGGGGGAGGGGAGTGGGACCTGACGGGATTTCAACCCAGCAATGGTCTCCTTGCGGTCAGCTGGGCCATAAACACTATGCTTTGCATTGATTTAATGGACGGGGCGAAGTACAGACACAAAGGACACAAAGAAAGACACAGACGCAGACATGAGAGATAGGGGCTATAACTGCTGAAGATTCATGGACCAAGGTCACACACACAACACACACACACACACACACACACACACACACACACACACACACACACACATGAGTCATTTAGAAACAATGAAACACTCAGAAGCGTAGTGAACTACATAAATATGTTTGATCTTTAGCACAGTCACGAAGCACGCTTGATGTCAAAATGCCTGATGATAAAGAATGACTCACGCCACCTACCCCCCCCCCCCCCCCCCCCCCCCCCCTCCATCCCCCACAATGCATGGGTTAGTGCTACGGATGGGTGGTTGGGAGGTGTATGAGTTCGAACCGAATTAATGTGAATGATATGGTCCTGATTGACTTCTGCCCAGATGATAATTTATGGCCATGGGCGGGCTGGGTTGCTAAACCTGAAAGCAGTCGAGCGAATCGTTGTCCATTCCCTTGACGGATGATGGTGGAGCGGTGGCCCAGTGGTAATGCGCTGCGGACTAGGAAGTGAGTGTCCACGGGTTCGGATCCCATATATATATATATATATATATATATATATATATATATATATATATATATCTGGGCTTTTTACTCTCTCCCCCACTCCCAGGCAAGGCAAGGCAAGGCAAGGAAAGGCAAGGACAAAGAGTTTGTTATTGACGTCACTAAGGATTCTGTCATGACCCAGAATAATTTCCGAACATCACAGTCTTTGGCTAATGCGCGTAACTATTCTTGTTTCGTTATTCATAAAACGGACCCCCGGTCTTTTTATTATTTCTAGGTGTTTTTAGTTTTATTAGTGATTGATTGATCGTTTGGTTCGACTATTTATCTGCTTATTTTGATTGTTGATTCGTTTTCCTGCTTTTTTGTTCTGTTTCGCAAAACGTGTTCTCTTTTTTAAAATATATCATTCTGTATCTCAACGCCAAATTGCTTTAACGCCTAGCTGCATGATCTAATAAGGAAGCGGAAGGGGACAGCCTTAAACACAATCTCTCAAACCTGCATCCACAGCAGAATTGTCGTCATCGAATCTCATGAGAGAAAACAAACAAACGAACAGACAAATAAAAAAATAAAATTAAAAAAAAACACGTCAGTTTTTGTTGCCCTTCCTGTCCTGTTGTCATGGTGACGTCAGTGGATGGGAAACGTCCCCTTTCATATCTGGTTCGTTCACATCACTTTACACAGTCTTCAGTTTTTGTTTAACCCATTACACCCTGTGGGAGCTTACAGCTTCGACAGGCTCCATGTTAAATTGATGCAGAAAATAAAAACGCATAAAATGTGCGGGTTTTTTTTTCTTTTATTTCGTTCTTTATTACCTGTAGACGCATCCGGAAATACTGCTCACTGTCTATCTCGGCGTTGAATTGTAAGATTAAACGAGACTTACCAGGCAGTTTCAAGGGGGTGGGGGGGGGGGGGGGGGGGGTTGTTTGTTATTTTTATGTGTTTTTTGTGATTTTTTTTTAACCCTTTGTAAGAGCGCACGACGAGAAAATTATGGTCTAAGTGTGCCTGCTACTGTTGTTCTCAGCTGAAGACTTAGTAGCAGCAGTTGGCCTTGATCCCATCCATGCGCTGACTTAGGAAAAAAAAAAAAACGAAAAAAAAAGGATTGAATCAGAAAAGAGGGACAACACTATACTTGACACCAGTGAAGTGACTGACTGAGCAGCTAATGCAGAAGGGTGGGTGTCCTTTCTGATGGCCATCTGACATTGAGAAGTATTTCCATGAGGGCACCTGGCCCTTGGGGCTTGGGGCAGATGAAGCAGGGAACTGGTTGCGCGTGGGAAAGTTGGGATCTGATGCCTCTGACATGACACAGAAGATGGCGAGGGGGTCGGGGTGGGTGTGTGGGGGAAAACGATGTCCATAGAATTTTGGAAAAAAATCTATGATGTTCGGAAATAACTTTTTGGGTATTTCCGTATGCATGAACCGCGAGAAACATATCAAAATGTGTGATTCAAAGGATAGTTTGGATGTTACTCCTTTGACACAGAAGTTGGGTTAAACGATGTCCACAGATTAAACAAAAAAATGTCTATGATGATTGTAAATGTCTGCTAGGGTATTTCTGTATGCTTGAAGTGAGAGACATATATCAGAATGTGCGATTCTATGGCAGCAAAATTTGCGCTGGTCTTGAGGGGTACCTTTTATTCTTGTTTGTTTTGAGGTTTGCACACGACAATCACTTTCATTTCTCATGATGAATAATATTTCACGTAATACGTTTGATGATGTGTAACCAGCAATGAAACCAGTTGTTACCCATCAATCAGTGTCTGAAGAAATATTTTCTTAAACGGCAGTTTGCGTTGATTTTTTTCTCTCTCTTTGCATTGGAAAATGACAAGAAGGCAGATCGATTCTCACGTCAGCCGGGCAAATAAACATGATGAATTGAATCGAACTCCTCACATTCATCGCCGGTTGCTGTTGTTGGCGGTAAGAAAAGGGAATGAATGAGAGAGATATATAAAGCAATATTTAAAAAAAAAAAAAAAAACACGTAAAAGAACCCACGGCAACAATGAAGTTGTGTCCCTGGCAAAATTATGCAGAGAAAATCCTCGTTGATAATGAAACAAATAACAAACAACAAGGAAAGTATGGGGGAGGCTGTACTATGATGACCCCATCTCTCCGGGGAGGCAGCCCGAATTCCATGAAGAGAAATCTGTTGATGAAATAGAGTTATACAATAGGATCAAACAGAATAGAATAGAATGCAATACTATACAAAAATAAGCAATACAATACAACGCAACACAACACAACACAACGCAACGCAACACAGCACAGCACAGCACAACAACACAGGACAGCACAGCGCAGCACAGCACAGCACAGCACAGCACAACAACACAGGACAGCACAGCACAGCACAACAACACAACACAGCACAGCACAACAACGCAGCACAGCACAACAACACAGCACAGCACAGCACAACAACACAGGACAGCACAGCACAGCACAGCACAGCACAACAACACAGGACAGCACAGCACAGCGCAGTACAGCACAACAACACAGCACAGCACA
>NC_134895.1:24188812-24191312 GCF_041734735.1 Babylonia areolata
TATATATATATATATATATATATATATATATATATATATATATATCAGGTAGGAGTCATCCCCGTGTTTCCTTAGTTCTATGTTTTCCCTCCAAGTCACAGTTCCCTCCAGGTCTATGTTACCCAAGGTCTATATTCCTCTGGTCTTATGGTCCTTCTGTCAGTGTTCCTTCTGGTCTATATTTACCGAAATTGATTTTCATCCAGGTCTTAGTTACACCCCTACCCTCCAGGTTTAAGTTCTGCCAGACGGGCGCAATAGCCGAGTGGTTAAAGCGTTGGACTTCCAATCTGAGGGTCCAGGGTTCGAATATCGGTAACGGCACCTGGTGGGTAAAGGGAGGGGATTTTGTCGATCTCCCAGGTCAACGTATGTGCAGATATGCAAGTGCCCGAACCCCTTTCGTTTGCATACATAAGCAGAAGATCAAATACGCACGTTAAAGATCCTGCAATCCATGTCAGCGTTCGGTGAGTTATGGAAACAAGAACATACCCCGAAAGCGGAGTATAGCTGAGAAAGCCTGGTGAAAACGGTCATGCACGTGAAAGCCCACTAGTGAACATACGAGTGAACATGGGAGTTGCAGCCCACGAACGAAGAAGAAGTACTGCCAGGTCTATGTTCCTCAAAATTGATATCTTCTGAGTTTTCATTCCCAAGGTCTGTGTTCCGTTAGAATGATGACTCAATGAAGCTGACTTGTGGATAGGCTTCCGGTCCCCATCTTCTATCTCCTCCATGTCGATGTTCCCAGAGGAGCACAAACCTTTGGGGGCGAACAGAGACATGCTATCTGGTTGGTGTGCATTTCAAAACTCCTCCAAGAACTCGGAAGCAGAATCAGAAGAACTGTAATATTATCTCAATAGAAAAACATGTCTGGCCGGTGTTATGGTTCACTAAAGAAGCAAAGACATATTCATCATCGTCTTCATCATCGTTGTCATCATCATCATCTGAATTCTGAAGGTAATGGGTTCGCGTTAAAAACATAAAATGAATAAAAGCCTTCGCCTCCAGTATGAAGGCAGGCATAGCTCATGGTAGATAATCATCCGAGGAGACACCCTGGTGAAATCGTTTTGCCTGAACGATGGGTTGCCGTGCTTACAATCCGTCAGAAAAGCAATAGCGGCTCTTGGTGTCCTGGTATAGATATTGATGTTGAGCATCAACCGCTGCGTCTGGTGGCAGAGCCTCGCTGTTTTGTTATTGAACGTTACATGACTGTGTTATTGCACTTCTCAACGTTCAAATGTGTTGTTGTTGTTGTTGTTGTTTGCTTTTTAACTTAATTATAGTCTTTCGCGGCTGAGTTGCAGCAAACTACGACCACATGATACTCACTGGGAGTGGTTTACTTTTAACTCGACTCATGTACTTAGTTTACGATTATGATCACTTTTGATAACTGGCTACAGAGAGAGAGAGAGAGAGAGAGAGAGAGAGAGAGAGAGAGAGAGAGAGAGAGAGAGAGAGAATGTGTGTGTGTGTGTGTGTGTGTGTGTGTGTGTGTGTGTGTGTGTGATAAGTTTACGCGTGATAAGTCCGCGCTTGAAGAAAGAAAAGCCCACCCACCGCAACCCCTACACACAAGCAAACGCACGCATGCACGTACGCACCTACGCATGCACGCACACGGGCACACTGATCTGAACAAACCTTTTTTCCATTTTCTTTGTTTTCGTCTTCTTCTTCTTCTTCTTCTTCTTCTTTTTTAACTACCCCCTCCACCCTATACATCTACTTCCCCACCCTTCCTCCCTGCAGTCAGACGGCCTTCACTTTCCACCTCCCCCTCCTCCACCGGCGCTGTCTTTCCTGTCTCTCTGCCATGTAATGGCCGCGAAGGTGAAGAAGGAGAAGAAGAAGAAGTTAACTGGGGCAGACGTTCACACACACACACACACACACACACAAGGGAACTAATCCCACCACCGGCGACTGGGGTACCGGGTCGTGCCCGACTACGCTAGGCGCCGTCGCCAAATGATCCACCAACACCCCCGCCCCCACCTCCAAACCCCACCCCCACGTCCCCCTTACCTTTCCAGACTGCCCTCACCCACCCTCCACACCCCACCCCCACCCACCCACCCATCACGGATCAGCAAGTGTGAAGCATTTAATGCCGTCATACAAAACCTGTCTTCCTTTCGATCCCAACTGCACTTTTTTGCGTGTGGCTGTGTCTGTTTTTAGCCATGACACTCCCCTACAACGTGAGCTGTTTGGAGTTAGAAGGGGGATGGGTGGGTTTGATTCACAACTGTTGGTTCCGTTTTTTTCTTTGGCATTGAGCAAGGAATTTAGCACTGTTTTTGTTGTTATTGTTGTTCTTCTTCTTAAGAAGCATGACAGCATGTACTTTTAGCACTACCATTGCTGTTTGCGCCACAAATTCAGCTCATAATTATGCTTGTTTCTTGTTGACCATTTCTCTTCTCTACAATGCTGCTCCCCCCCCCCCCCCCCCCCCCCACACACACACAAAACC